>NW_026110934.1:0-52500 GCF_024679095.1 Eriocheir sinensis | reverse complement strand
GCCAACAAGAAAAAGAAGACATGGGCCCAAGATACAACCCCCTTTATCATCTTGGGGAGGCCTATCCAAGCATTGGCACCCGGGGAATTTTATAAGTACCTGGGTGTCCAGATGGGCCCCGGCGGAGGGGCAACGGCGTACCAGGCACACGAAGATCTTGTGCGGAAGCTTGGTAGGCTATTGAGAGCACCGGCAAAGCCCGAGCAGAAGTTCTGGGGCTTAGTGAACATCATAGTACCTCAGGTGCTCTACCCGCTGGTAAACATGGCGGCTACGGCCGGCCAGCTAGGCCGAATCGACCGGGCCATCAGGCGGTTTACCCGGTCCTGCCTCCACCTGCAGATGGATACGCCCCTTAGGTATTTCCATGCGGCAGTAGTGGATGGGGGACTGGGCATACCTAGCCTGACCACACGGGTCCCTCGACTGAAGGAGGATCTCCTCCAACGTCTGAGGGTTTCCGAGGACCCGGTGGTGAAGCACGCCGTGGGAGCCGGCGGGGGGACAACTCCTCCGAGCAGTCCACCACGCTCGAGGAAGACAGCTGAGAGTAGCCGGTGGTCCAGGCAGCTCTATGAGGCAGTGGATGGCTCGGGGCTACGCGGAGCCTCAGAGACCCCTGCCTCATCAAAATGGATAAACGACGGTACCCTTCTCCTCAAAGGGGGTGACTTCTGTCGAGCGGTTAAGCTGCGTGGTAACCTGCTCGTCACGAAGACCCGTTCTGCGAGGGGGAGGCGGGTGGATGATATAAACTGCGACCTCTGCCGCAGACACCCGGAGAGCCTGGGCCACATTATGCAGCGATGCGCTGCAGTCCAGGTTGCTCGTACACGTCGACACGACCGCGTACTTGACTATATTGTGGGTAGGCTTGAGGATGCGGGCTTTGCTGTTAAAAAAGAACCGGCCATACCAATTGTTGCCGGGGTCCGCATCCCTGACATCATAGCCACCCATAGGCCTGGGCTCGGTGGTGCTTGATGTACAGGTGGTCGCTGATGCGGCTGCGGGGGATCTGTACACAGCCCACCTTAAGAAAACCGCCTATTATGATGTTCCTGACATCAGGCGGTGGGTCCAGGCCGAAACAGGGTTCCCTCAGTATTTCCTCCATTACATCTAGCTGGAGGGGGATCCTAGCCCTCCCAACCGTTAACATCTGGGAAGCGCTCTGGCTCCGGAAAACAGACCTGAAGATCTTAGTAGCCCGAGTCCTTGAGGGAGGGCTAAACATCAATAGAGAGTTCAGAAATACAAGTGGGGGGGTGGTCCACCACCCGGCTAAAAGAAGGGCTAGCAGTCCCGAAGATTTGTTACAAGATGCAAAATTTTCTGGCGCTCATTGGTTTTACCTTTCGGCGTTGTTATTAGCTTTTAACAAAGTCAGGGCCTGCGCTGCTCAGCGCAGGCTCATGATGAAGTAGGCGACGTTGAGATCTTGTCCCTATAAACTATTTTATAAACTACCTTAAAATAAATGAATAAAGTGAATACCAATGTTAAATTTAATAAGTTGTCACTTTAAATAATTAAATTCATAAATAAATAAAACAATAATAAAATAAAATAAAATTAAAAGATAACGTAAAATAAGAACTTCTTGTAATAAGTAAAATACTTTGCACATAGAGTAAAAAAAAAAAAAAAAAGCCAAACGCCTCGTCATCTAATTAGTGACGCGCATGAATGGATTATCGAGATTCCCACTGTCCCTATCTACTATCTAGCGAGCCCACAGGCAGGGGAACGGGCCTGCGCCTAACAGCGGGGAAAGAAGACCCTGTTGAGCTTGACTCTAGTCTGATTTGTAGAGAGACATCAGAGGTGTAGCATAAGTGGGAGGTCGTCACATCAGGGGCTTGCTCCGTGCGGCCGACAATGAAATACCACTACTCTGATCGTTTCTTTACTTACTTAGTGAGACGGAATCGGAGCTTCCCCACGTGGGATTGCCTCCTGTTTCTAGCCTAAAGCGGCGGAAGGGAGGGCGCGCTAGGTTTCGGCCTTGCGTTAGCCTGACCGGGCGTCCGCGTCCGCCGCGATCCGCTCCGAGGACATTATCAGGTGGGGAGTTTGACTGGGGCGGTACATCTGCCAAACGATAACGCAGGTGTCCTAAGGCCAGTTCAGCGTGGACAGAAACCTCGCGTAGAGCAAAAGGGCAAATGCTGGCTTGATCCTGATTTTCAGTACGAATACGGACTGCGAAAGCAGGGCCTATCGATCCTTTTGACTTTATGAGTTTTAAGCAAGAGGTGTCAGAAAAGTTACCACAGGGATAACTGGCTTGTGGCGGCCAAGCGTTCATAGCGACGTCGCTTTTTGATCCTTCGATGTCGGCTCTTCCTATCATTGTGAAGCAGAATTCACCAAGCGTTGGATTGTTCACCCATAAAAAGGGAACGTGAGTTGGGTTTAGACCGTCGCGGGACTAGTTAGATTTTACCCGGGTAAAATATTCCACTTTTTTGGTGAAAATTTTGCTCAGTCGGGTTACCTCCGCCGGACACCCATAGACGGATAGGCCGGCCGGAGACGAGGCGATTGGTCGTAGTTTCACCCCTCTAGCTTCACTGGCCAAAAAGTTATTCGAGGTAACGCTAAGGAACATGAGCCCACTTTCGGACAGGTTAGTTTTACCCGCATACCTACAACTCGAAAACTAGACAAGCTACGCCCCTGAGATTCGGAGGGCAGCTCGCTGACGTCGACACGAGTCGACTGTAAGCGGCGTTTTAATTTTACCCCAAAAGAGCACTTGTGGCAAAAGGTCCAAGAAGACCCTCCTCACTCGACTTAATCAATTTTTCAACTTTTCTCGAAAAACACTGACCTCAATAAAAGTAACATCTCTTAACCTTTCCATCTGGATTTCAGATATGTGTGCAACCTTGACGTAACGAATCAAATTATGGAAGGACAACCGTCTACCTTCATTTTAAAGTTTTTTTTGGCCCTTCTATCGACTTTTGCTCAGTTCGAGATAGGGAGCAGTAGGGTGCTCAGCCGTGCTCACCAAGAAGGAATGCTCGCTCAAGCCCCAGACAATAGCATACGGTGGAGTTTGACGTTCTAAACTCAATTCCGGTGACTCTCAAGCCCCCCAACTGATATTTCACGGCAAAAAGCGGATGCTCAGTTTTGATAGGGAACATGAGCATGGCACAGTCCCATTTTTTCTATGAAATTACTTAGGAGGATGGTACATCTTACCTGTCCCACCTTCGGACTGAGTCTAAAAGTCGCACCCAGACCAATCACTGCTAGAAGGTTCCCGAACAGCGTGTCGTAATCTCCTCGTTGAGAGCAATCAGATGGTGCACCGAAAACATACTGAGCACGACCTAATTTAGAAGTTAGGAGGGTTTGAAGGTGGTGAGGGAGCATGTAGTCCCAAAAAAGTGGCACATTTTACCCCACCTCAAAAAAAACAAAAAAATATGCATGATTAAGGCAAGATAGCATACCAGCATGATCGGAAAGATACTTAATAACATATTTTTGCGCTTAACAACCTCCTAATTCCGCCTCTTGGTAGGGATAAGAGATTGAATTTCACAATATGCTTCTTAGGAAGCATTTCAAGCGTCATTATAGCAGCACACGCACCGCCATCCCCAAATGAGAAAGAATTAGCAGGGCAGGAGGCGCAGAAAAAGCACCTACACCCACCCTAACACACATGGGGGTAAAAAACTATGAAGGTAAGGAATGGGGGAAAACGTTCATCCTTGATGCACACACCCTTACACACACTACTGTAGAGAACCATGAATGTAAGGAGCGTCGGAACTCATCCGGAAAAGTATTTACACTACCTACACACACCCTAACACACATGGGGGTAAAAAACTATGAATGCAAAAATAATGGGAAACAGTCATCCAGAAGAGTACCCTTCATGCACACACCCTTACACTTACGTCTGGAGAGAACAATGGATGTAAGGAGTGCGGGAATTCCACCAAAGAGTAGTTACCCTTACACCCTGACACACATTAGGGTAAAAAACTATGAAAGAAATGCGGGAAGCAATCCACCCAGAAGAATAGCCTTGATGCACAACACAGGGAGTAAAGAACTATGAATGTAAGGAATGTGGGATTCATCCAAAAGGGTGACTCTGGAAGTAGAATGTGGGAAAAAATCCGCCCAGAAGCATATCCTTGATGCACAGACTGGAGCAAAGAACTATGAATGGAAGGAGTGTGGGATTCATCCGGAAAGGTGACTCACCTTGGTAGTAAGTAGAATGTGGGAAACAATACACCCAGAAGCGTATCCTTACGCCCACTGCACGGGAAGGCTGCCTAGCCAAATGCCTCTCTTAGTAGGCATTTGACCCGATCACTCTTGAAGGTTTTTCTGGATATCTCATGACTCCGTTTGTGTAATTTCAATTCACTAGCATCGACAAACATTGCAGTCAAAGCACATTAACTATACACTTTCGTAGCGTAGGAATGTCTAAAATTGAAGATATTCCTAGGGACATCTCATGACTGCGTGCTCGTATTCTCAATTAATTAGGACCGTACACATTACAGTTGAACCACATT
Organism: Eriocheir sinensis; assembly: GCF_024679095.1. Lineage (NCBI taxonomy): Eukaryota > Metazoa > Arthropoda > Malacostraca > Decapoda > Varunidae > Eriocheir > Eriocheir sinensis. Next base: position 47,938 of record NW_026110934.1, on the reverse strand, counting down.
AAATGTACACTTGCGTAGTGGTATGTTGCTCACGTTCAGTCCGGGAGAAAAGGAATATTTTGGGGTGCTCAACTCAGTCCGTGCTCCCTATCTTGCTCATTCAAGTCCTAGAAAGTCCAATTTCCGTGGTGGGACTGGAATGAGCGAGATAGGAGCACGAATTGAGCTGAGCACCCAAAATGCTCTTTTCTCCCGGACTGAAATCTGAGCATTAATATGCTTTTGGTGCTAATTAAAATACGCTACCGCGGTCATGAGATATCCCTACGAATAGCTTAGGAAGAAAAGGAGCATTTTGGGGTGCTCACCTCCATCCGTGCTCCCTATCTCGCTCATTCCAGTCCCACCACGAAAATCGGACTTTCTAGGTCTGGAATGAGCGAGATAGGGAGGACGGACTGAGTAGAGCACCCCAAAATGCTCCTTTCTCCCGAACCTATTCCAAGGGATATCTCATAACTGCGGTAGCGTATTTTAATTTGCACCGAAAACACATTAATTGTAGACTTGCGTAGCGTAGGTATGTCTATAATAGATGAAGGAATTCCTTGGGACATCTCATGAGTGGGGTAGCGTATTTTAAATTAATTAGAGCCCACAGGCATTAGAGCTGAACCACATTAACCATACACTTGCGTAGCTTAGGAATGTCTAAAATTTAAGATATTCCTAGGGACATCTCATGACTACGTGCTCGTATTTTCAATTAATTAACACCGTACACATTACAGTTGAACCACATTAAATATACACTTGCGTAGTGTAGGTATGCTCCTCACGTTCAGTCCGGGAGAAAAGGAGCATTCTGGGGTGCTCAACTCAGTCCGTGCTCCCTATCTCGCTCATTCCAGTCCTAGAAAAAGTCCGATTTTCGTGGTGGGACTGGAATGAGCGAGATAAAACACGAATTGAGCTGAGCACCCCAAAATGCCCTTTCTCCCGGACTGAAATGTTTCACATAGCTACATTACGCAAGTGTATAATGGTTCAAATCGGGTGCTAATTAATTGAAAATACTGAGTCATGAGATGTCTAATTCAATTTTAAACATACCTACGCTACGCAAGTCTGCCATTAATATGCTTTTGGTGCTAATTAAAATACGCTACCGCGGTCATGAGATATCCCTACGAATAGCTTAGAAGGAAAAGGAGCATTTTTGGGTGCTCAGCTCCGTCCGTGTTCCCTATCTCGCTCATTCCAGTCCCACCAAGAAAATCGGACTCTCTAGGACTGGAATGAGCGAGATAGGGACCACGGACTGAGTTGAGCACCCCAAAATGCTCCTTTTCTTCCGAAGCTATTCTTAGAGATATTTCATGACTGCGGTAGCGTATTTTAATTAGCACCGAAAACACATTAATTGTAGATTTGTGTAGCGTCGGTATGTCTAAAGTTGAAGGAATTCCTAGGGACATCTCATGACTGGGGTAGCGTATATTAAATTAATTAGTACCCTCAGACATTACAGTTGAACCACATTAACAATCCACTTGCGTAGCGTAGGAATGTCTAAAATTGAAGATATTCCTAGGGACATCTCATGACTGCGTGCTCGTATTTTTAATTAATTAGCACCGTACACATTATAGTTGAATCACATTAACTATACACTTGCGTAGTGTAGGTATGTTGCCCACGATCAGTCCGGGAGAAAAGGAGCATTTTGAGGTGCTCAACTCAGTCCGTGCTCCCTATCTCGCTCATTCCAGTCTTACAAAGTCCGATTTTCTTGGTGGGACTGGAATGAGCGAGATAGGGAGCACGAATTGAGCTGAGCACCCCAAAATGCTCCTTTTCTCCCAGACTGAACGTGAGCAACATACTGTGGTTCAACTGTAATGTGTACAGTGCTGATTGACTGAAAGTACGAACTCTCAGTCATGAGATATCCCTAGTAATTCCTTCAATTTTAGACATATCTACGCTACGCAAGTCTGCCATTAATATGCTTTCAGAGCTAATTAAAATACGCTACCGCAGCCATGAGATATTCCTACGAACAACTTCGAGAGAAAAGGAGCATTTTTGGGTGCTCAGCTCCATCCGTGCTCCATATCTAGCTCATTACAGTCCCACCAAGAAAATCGGACTTTCTAGGACTGGAATGAGCGAGATATTGAGCACGGACTGAGTTGAGCGCCCAAAAATGCTCCTTTTCTCCCGAAGCTATTCCTAGGGATATCTCATGATTGCGGTAGCGTATTTTAATTAGCACCGACAACATAACAGCTAAAGAACATTAACTATATAGATGCGTATGAGTGGGTGACGCGTCCCTATATATTGTGCTTCGCTTGTAATGTTTGATGGTGCCCGCCCACTTGCAAGTCTTGCAAGGAACATATCTAGCTTGTCGTAATAACAAGCATACGGCTTACCAAATGACGCTGGATCACCTGTCGTTAAATCAAGGCTCCAGGCACAGGCAATGTCAACTCACTCTACATAGTCTTAGCGCTTCTGCTTTTGAGGACTTGTTCTGTTTTGACACACATGAAATCTGTTCTTCACGACTTACAAAGTGCTCGACTTGGATAGTTTAGCCATCAGAGTACGTGATGAAACCTCCAGCCTGTATAGTGATCCGAATTTTTTTTTTTGGTGGGACTGGTATTAGTAGCATCCATGTGGCTATAGCTAAGCAAATGCTCGACTTGGAGGGTTTCGCCATCGGTGTACGTGACGAAACCTCCAGCCTTTTTTTTTGGTGGGACTGGTATTAGTAGCATCCATGTGGCTATAGCTAAGCTAAGGCTCGACTTGGAGGGTTTCGCCATCGGGGTACGTGACGAAACTTCCAGCCTTTTTTTTGGTGGGACTGGTATTAGTAGCATCCATGTGGCTATAGCTCCCCGAAGGTTACAGGATATCTTTCCATATCCCGAGCAGCACACATAGTAGCTAAGCTGGCACACCACGACAAGGTTACCAGTCCCATGCTCTGGTGGGGAAAGCCCCAGAGCCGTGCCAGGGCTGTGGGTAAAAAATGGATTAGTAACACTACCTAACCTAACCTAACCTACCTGATGATTGAGATGCATGCTGAGGAAAATAAAACCTATTTCCTTGGAAAGATATGTATTTATTCCAAAGAAGCCTATTTATTACTTTTTCTTTGGATACATTTTTTGGGTGAAAGCTTTTTTCTGACGGTCAAGATACTTGAATTTATCCTTGATATTGGCAGTAGTCCAGCTTTCGTATATGGGATCTCTTTCCAACATGTACTGCCTCACTTCCTTCCAGATTACGATGTGTAGACCCTTTCCTTTCCTCCTGTCACAGGCTTTGATAGCCTGTTGTATGTCCCGGTAGGTCTGTGCAGTGTTCCGCTTCTTCTTAGGCGTTGCCACTGTCTCAAGCCTGCTGGCGAGTTTTGCGGCTGCTGTACTCGGCACCGACGACACAACACTGAAGGCTTTGGAGGACGTTGAAGCAATGGTTCCCGGCAGAGACGTCAACACACTGACGTCTTCCGGAAACCCGGTGGCGGATGACCCAGAGATGACGCTCCTGAAATGGAGAGTGAACTTAGAAACAATTTCAGGTTTTACCTCATATCATGAAACCAGTTCGGCTTATACTCCAATTCAGCCTCAGGATGAGGTTGAGGTTCAGTTTCATGTCCAGCAGATACCTCCTGCTCAGCGACCCGCTCCTTCTCAGTCGATGACAATGTCTCGAGCCTGCTGGTTAGTTTCACGACTACTGTGCTCGGCAGCGACGACGCACCAGTGAAGGCTTTAGAGGACGTTGAAGCAATGGTTCCCGGCAGAGACGTCAACACACTGACGTCTTCCGGAAAGCCGGTGGCGCAGGACCCAGAGATGACGCTCCTGAAATGGAGAATGAACTTAGAAACAATTTCAGGTTTTGATAACTCATATCATGAAACCAGTTCGGCTTATACTCACTCCAATTCAGCCTCAGGATGAGGTTGAATTTCAATTTCATGTCTAGTAGACTCCTCCTGCTGGATGGCTTCTGGAGCCAGCATATCATCTGTGTCGCTGCCTCTCTCCTCAGGCTGAAGAGCTTCATGTTGAAGAGCCGCTTGTCTCTCGGTCCTCATCTTTTTGAGCATCTCAACCACGCTCCTGCCTGGTTTGATCTTATCACTAAAATCGTAATATCTCAATGCGGTCTGCAGAGAGTGGCCAGCCAGGTTTGCCACCTTGAGCCGCGTTTTTTCGTCCTCAACCTCCTCAAACACGGCCGAAATGTGTGAACGGCGGATAATTATCGAGGTGACCTTCCCTCCCAGTCCACACTTTACAGCAATGCGCTTCACAGTCTTTCCTAGATTGGAAACGCTTATTTTGTTGCAGCACTGCTTTCTTGGGTAGGGCTGCCTCGTCGGGAAGACCAAGCATTCCGGCTCCCGGCAGGAGACAGCCAGTGGCCGAAAATACTTTACATATGCGTCAAGGGCCTTCTTCTCTCCTCGAGAAATACGAGCGAGGGTCCTGAAAGAAAAGATCAAAGGGTTACACATATATAAAAATGGATTTGTCTCTCATTCAACATCAACATCATTATAGTAGATTCTCACCTAGCGCAGCGGTTTTGTGCCGAGCTATGCGAATGACATAGCCATCCCCATCCCTCTCCATGCCGATGTACTCCGACAGCCTGAATTCTGTAAATTCCATCAGTCGTCGAAGTGACGTTACCAGCATGAAGGTGGTCAGCACGTCCCGCAAATCGGTGAAGTCTGAGATCGTGCGCGGCCTGCAGGTTTCATCGTCTAGGCAGGCGACTGCTGAGTCAAGAATAGCGTTCAGATAAGGAGCCTGGAGCAACGCTTGTATATCCACCAGATCAATGTTCTCAGACTCCTTCTTCTTCCTCTGCTGAATAACCTGTATCTTCTCGTCCTTACGATACTTATCTGTTTAAAGACAAAATGATCCATTAGCAGCGCACCATTTCCGCCAGAGAACAATACAAGCATATACATATACCAAATTGGTGAATACTCACTGTTAATGCTCTTTAGACGTTTGACGATGTCTAGTTTCTCTTCATGACTGATCCTGTAGAGCTTATCACTAGAAATCGCCATGAACTCAACAGCCCGGGTGCATGCTGCCACATGCTTTCGGGCGTAATTGGCCGAGCATGAAACCATTTTTCTCTGTAGAAAGCCGTCAGTGTTATCCATGGTTGCAATGTAATTGCATACTGTGCCACCACTAATGGCACCCAATGTCTCATCCCCAACAGCGTAATTTAACACATCTTTGACCATGCGAAGTTCAGCTGTCAAAGATCCACGGACAAGGGGTGTGTAAGCTCTCATGTAGATTTCAAAGTGTTCTATAAAATCCTTGATACCATCACAGACCGTGACCGTGACATCTCCACTGGAGACGGCCACAGTTGCCTCTCTCTCTTCCTCATCAGAGAGAGGTTGTGAGTCTCTCATTATCCTTCCATATTCCTCAGTCCTACGTTTCAGGAGGTGAACACTCATAACTTGAACGTCAAGTCGCTTGACTATCTTGTCGCAGACGCTGCACTTTCTCAGACGGTATCGATTGATTCTGCGCTTCCTTGGGGAAGGCTTCGGCTTGACAGTTAAAGCTGCACTGCGCTGAAGCTTTGTCAACTGTCTGTGCTTTTCCAGCACTTTTGATCGATCCGACTTGCTTAGATACCGGTGGCAATTGGCCAGGTGGCGATTCAGGTTCAGGGATTTGCCAGTGCACCCGCCCATTGGACATGGCTTTCTGTAAAGAAGAGACATGTGAGTGAGTGTATATGCATGGATTATAATAATGTCAGTCCCAACATTTTCGCAGCAACTGATCAAACTTTGTGTACCGAAAAATACTCACGGATGCCTGCTCATGGCCGTCTTCACTCTTGGTCGAGCCCCGTGTTTGCCAATGCGTTTCTTTAATTTGACGGCCTGTGCCTTCCTCACAGACTCCCAAAAGTCCTGTGCCACCTCTATGCACACTCCTTGCTTCTCTTGTAACTTGATTATAGCCCTCTCGTGGACTTTGATTTTCTTTGAGAAGAAGGAGTCGATTTCGTTCAGAGTTGGGGGTTTCCCACCCTTCCCGAATATCTCTTCATCAAGTTCTTGTAACTTCCGAGATTCATCTATTTTTTTCATGATATCCTCTGGAATAATTCCAGTTGTAGAGGCAATTACATCCACTTCACCTGGCGTGATCCTCCTTGAGGCACGACTTCCTTCACTCGTTCCAGAGGTGGATTCTGTTGAGAAAGGAAATTTATCACATAAACATTCCTGCATATACGATATTCATATGTTTTCGATTCATACAACATAGCCCATATTCTACCTTCAGTTGAGTCTTTGCCACATGGATCGGGCTCCTCTGCAGTGATTTGGCTGCCAGCTGCAAGAAAAGAGAACCGTAGGTAAAGACGAGCGAGATACAGAGTTAGACGTTGAATGAGAAGTAGCCCATATGTGTGTGTGTGTGTTTACTCACATGGAACTCCCAATCCAAGAGCCGTCACCTTCGGTCGTTTTTTCAGACTTTCAGTAAAGGATTTCATTACCTCTTCCTCCTCGGAGGATAAGGTCAGCTTCGCCCTCTTTTGTAAAGAAACATATTCCTTGACACTGAACGTCTTGTCCTCGCAAGAATCGTCCACAGTCGACTCTGAAGCCATGATTCTTGTTGGTTAATTACTTACCCTGTAAGCTGTAAGAAAGAAAAACTGTCAACATATTGCAGAGTAAAATATTATCCTACACATGCAAGGTAGGCGGTTTGTAGTCAGTGTTCCTTCTCATGTAGGCTAGGTTGGTCCACGGCATAAAGATGCACCCTTTATTAGGGCCCTCCCATCCGCCAACCGGGAGACGCGCCCCTACGCTGTCTAGCCACAGCGCGGGGATTATTTTGGGTGTGTTCATAAGCTCCATGTCACTGCGCCCGGCAGGGACGTGACGCGGCCGGTAACCAGTCATGGCCTTAAGGGAACGCCCGCTAGTAGCAACAGGCGAAACTCCCCAATGCGGTCGATGCCAGCATGACGCCATCTAGTTCCAGAGGAGGAGGCGTTGGCGGCGTTCACGCTGACAAAGCCGAAGCATGGATACTCTATCTTAACACACGAAGCCGATGCATGAGTCGACGACAGGTTTCTAACTGACGACATTGCGTGCGGCCTGCGGGCAAGACAAGGGTATTAACATCAAATCAAAGGAAGTGTGCAATGCCAGCCTTAGCCCGCGGGGCGGAATTGCTCATTGGTGATCATCCTTGTGGCTATAGCTCCCCGAAGGTTACAGGTATCTTTCCATATCCCGAGCAGCCACAAGGTAGTCGTGAAGCTGGTACACCTCGACAAGGTTACACAGTCCCTTGCTCTGGTGGGGAAAGCCCCAGAGCCCTACCAGAAAATGTGGTTTGTTACAATCATGCAAATAGTTGGTCTGTCCACTCATTAGAAACGACCATATGCCCTCAATCTGTCAATCCTTCTTGAGTCTCGTATCACGGACTACACTCCTGGTGGTCCCCGTCCACCAATGTTTTGGGAACCACGCATTTGTATGAATTTTGTACCCATAAATTATCTTTCTTTGCGTAAAAATTTTGCATAAACATGTGTATCATCAGCCCGCAATTAGTTAGGCCTTCAGGAGTCTCATACTGCATCACATACTCCACTCCAGGTGGTCCCCGTCCACCAATTCCTAGGAACCACGCTTTTGTATATTCTGAGTTTTTTTGCCCATATTTCATTCTTTCCGCGTTATTTGCCATGTATCACGAGGAGTCGCAGCTTCAGCCCCAGCACACCGTCACCCGTCGTCGCCCGCGAGAGTGGAGTACTTCGTTCCAACCGACCGCTCGATAGAAGCTGCGTCAGTGTGAAGACTAGGGTTCCAACCGACGACATTGCGTGCGGCGGCATCACCTTCGGGATGCGTTATCGCACGGAGAGTGGAGTTACCATCGCCTAGAGAGAGAGAGGGGTCGCTGCATTGAAGGCTGATCGCATTGGAAAACACGGTATAAACGTGCGCCGCCACGAAGAGCCGCAGCTAATGCCGAGAAGCTTCTCATAAAAGAGAGGGGGTTGTGCGGAAGAGACGAGGGTGTCACATCAAATCGACCTGAGAATCAGGATTGCCAGGTAGAAGCGAGCGATGCCAAGCCTTATTAGCGCGGAGAAGCTCGAGCGGGTTGTGGTGAGTTACTCCCGCTTTTCGCTCAACCTTCGTTTCCCCACTATATATTCTACCGTTTTCAGGGTCCGTCCCGCACGGGGTTTCGATGCCCGCGATGGCCGCATGCGCGAGCCAGAACCGGAAAGCCCATTAGGCTCGGCCCAGCCGCCGACTAGCCGTACCCCTCAATCTCGAAATTTCGCGCCAGAGGGCCCCTCCGAACGGTCACGAGCAACTTTGTCGCTGGAGTTGTAGGGTGCACTCGTCAAGTGCTACCGGTGTTGCCACTATTGCTACTATCACTAGTACAACTACTATTACGACTACTACTACTACTCCCACGAATATTACTACTACTAATACAACTAGCAGGTTGATAAATGCATCGGGAAATAATATAAAAATACAGTTTTCTTGATGTAACTCGGGAACTATGAGGCGTGTGAAGATTTTGAGGATACCATATGAATCCTCACTAAATTCCGCTTCGACACATATATTCGGCTTAAAATGTTAGCCCGCATAATTTCGAGCTAGCGAGTGGAGAAGAGTTAGTACTTACAATATACTGTATACAAAACTCAATACGGAGACTAGAAACGAGTCTGTATTGTTTATTTTCCTCTGTTTTTATTTGCGCATGTTCTAGTACAAGTCTTTATGAAGCCATTGATACCAAATCTATTTGAGTACGATATATCTGTGAGGGTAAAATACGTCCGTCCGAGACAGCGAGGGAGTCAAGTGAAGCGCGTGGCCACTCAGCCCCTTTTTTTTACCCTACTGTTGGCAGTTGTGTCGTTGATACAGTACGAGTGGGACGGCAGGTCCGGACATATGGTTCCGCTCTTGGTCGATCGGCCAGTGGAGCGAGGCTTCGTCCGTGTGATTATGCCTGAAAGCCTCTAAGGCAGAATCCCGGCTGGATGACCAACGATACCGCGTACGGCCTGCATCGGGATGGTCACCATTGAATTTTCGAGAGATTCGCTCCCCGCTCGTTCGCGGGCTGGGCTAGAAGATGGACCCGTGCAGAGGGAACTCGGGAGTGCCTCGACAAACAGGTTCAGGCTCTCCCCTCCCTAGTAGAGAACACCCAGATGCTGATGTGCCGTACCGAATCGTTCGCAAACGACTTACGTACCGGTCAGAGTGTTGTTGGCGGCAGAGCAGCATCCTCACTGCGATCCGTTAAGACTTCTCCCAAACAAGGCTGGAGGTTTCGTCACGCAACCTGTTATAGTAGGATATCAATGTATTATTATTATTTAATATCACCACGAATTAGGCATACAATTGTCAATGGAAAAAACCCACGACAGATAGATCACGCCACCTTATAGGAATGTCGTCCGTCAGTGTTTACCGTCTCAGTTTTGTATACTTCGCACTCCGATGGTGCGCAGAGGTCACCTTGACATACGTGACCAATTGTAACAATTATTTTCCAACCTGTAACTCGTCACTCCTTCACGAGAGTCCGACTGACACACAACGACAGTCGCTCTCGCTCCGACGCTTCTTGTACATATAGGCTACGAATATAATTCGCCTTAAGGAAGCTGAAATCTTAATCAACGCCCTTTAAACGCCCCCCGACAAGCCCGTTACATTTGGTTGACAGCGGTCACCCCGCGCCTGTGCCTTCGCTACCTCGTTCTCCTCCAAGCCACGAAAACTCACCAACAAACTCCGGGGACAGGCGTGCACAGGAAGGAAGGAGTCACAGTCCTGCCGTCCGCGGCAACGAGGAGGCGCCTGCCTCAGCCTCGTATGGTGGTGCTGGGTGATCCAGTGTCATTTATTAAGTCGTGTGCTGGCTACTACGACAAGCTGGCTATGTTCCCTACAAGTGGGAAGAATTTTCCCAAGACTTTTGGAATTGTAGCACAAGTCTAGACGCTGGCCCTTCCTACGACATACAATTTGCTGTGGGGCGGGTAAACTTAGCTTGCTCTTGAGCGCTGGACGGGGCCCTCGGTCATGAATCGTGTGGCGGATAAACGGCGGGGGTAACGCGCCAGCACCTGATGGCTTGTTTTGCCTCGTGAGCGCTGGACGAGGCAAGCTGATAATCGGCGGGGGTAGCTCGTTCTCCCTTAATAATGGTTCGCTTTGCCTCTTGAGCGCTGGCCGAGGCAGTCACTGACAGTTAAACGGCGGGAGTAACGGACTCAGGCCTCGCGAGCTCTGGCCGAGGCCAGCGGGTAATCGGCGGGGGTAGGTCGCTCGCCCTTTATGGTTCGCTTTGCCTCTTGAGCGCTGGCCGAGGTAGTCACCGACTGCTCGAGTGACGGGTAAACGGCTGGAGTAACGGACAAGTCAAGGAGACACTGGCCCTTCATACGACATAGAATTTGGTGTGTGGCGGGTAAACATTGCGTCTCGAGCGCTGGACGAGGCCCTCAGTCATGAATCGTGTGGCGGGTAAACGGCGGGGGTAACGCACCAGCACCTGATGGCTCGCTTTACCTCGCGGGCGCTGGACGAGGCAAGCGGGTAGGGACATCTCACTTTCAGTCCGGGAGAAAATGAGCATTTTGAGGTGCTCAACTCAGTCCAGTCCCAGAAAGTCCGATTTTTTGGGTGGGACTTGAATGAGCGAGATAGGGAGCAGGGACTGAGCTGAGAAACCAAAATTACTCCTTTTCTCCCGAAGTTATTCGTCGGAATATCTCATGGCTGCAGTAGCGTATTTTAATTAGCACCGAAAGCACATTCATGGCAGACTTGCGTAGCGTAGGTATGTCTAAAATTGAAGGAATTCCTAGGGACATCTCATGACTGCGTGCTCGTATTTTCAATCAATCAGCACCGTACACATTACACTTGAACCACATTAACTATACACTTGCTTAGTGTAAGTATGTTGCTCACTTTCAGTCCGGGAGAAAAGGAGCATTTTGGGGTGCTCAACTCAGTCCGTGCTCCCTATCTCGCTCATTCCAGTCCCAGAAAGTCCCCCAAACGTTACCCCTAGAACGGTAGCGTGACTTTTTTGCCGACAGGAACATGAATATTCTGTCTGTCTGTCTGTCTGTCTGTCTGTCTAGCTGGCTGGCTGAATCTGTGGATTCTCTCTCTCTCTCTCTCTCTCTCTCTCTCTCTCTCTCTCTCTCTCTCTCTGTGTGTGTGTCCGTCCCATGGCGGGAACCGTTACTTTGTCTCCAACCCTGACCCCCCCCCCCGACCCCCAAACGTTACCCCTAGAACGGTAGCGTGACTTTTTTGCTGACAGGAACATGAATATTCTGTCTGTCCGTCTGTCTGTCTGTCTGTCTAGCTGGCTGAACCTGTGGATGTTCTCTCTCTCTCTCTCTCTCTCTCTCTCTCTCTCTCTCTCTCTCTCTCTCTCTCTCTCTCTCTCTCTGTCCGTCCCATGGCGGGAACCGTTATTTCGTCCCCACCCCTGACCCCCCCACCTCCAAAACGTTACCCCTAGAACGGTAGCGTGACTTTTTTGCTGACAGGAACATGAATATTCTTCGTGTCTGTCTGTCTGTCTAGCTGGATGGATGGATGGATGGATGGATGAATGAATCTGTGGATGTTTCTCTCTCTCTCTCTCTCTCTCTCTCTCTCTCTCTCTCTCTCTCTCTCTCTCTCTCTCTCTCTCTCTCTCTCTCTCTCTCTCTCTGTCCGTCCCAAGGCAGGAACAGTTATATCGTCTATTTTCGTTCACGAACTAGATTATGGCAAGCTTTTAAATTCGTTTCAAACCTTATGTTGAGGCACATCCTATCACTGTTAATGCTAATTAGTATTGATAATCAACTATATACACTTTAAATAGAAAAAGAAATGTAATCACGTCGTTTTACAAGTAACGGACGAAACTTTTTGACAAGCAGAATATCGTTCACTTGGAAATTAGACAACAGAAGTTCTTCGTTATATAGAGATTGAAAGTAAATCATATATATTTTCCGTCAAATCATGAGAACATTGTAATTGAAATGAAATCACTCATTTATGTGTCATTTTCATAATCCTAAATAATGATATAATAACATGCCTTCACAAACGCTCGCTTGACCGTGACTGGCGGTTGAATGCACACGACGCCATTTTGCACACGGGACCGCGGCGCTTCCTGGCAGGAAGGAGACAGCTGTCGATGATTTTGCCGATGCTGACATGTCAACAAAGAAAATAGCCGGGATGATGAAGATCAATAAAAGAACAGTCCAACGATGGAAAAGGAGGTATGAAGGGACTGAAAGTTTAGAAAATACAAAAAGATGTGGAGGCCCTCGTCACACCACCCGGCAAGAAGGCGACTCCATCATTCAGTCAGCCACCCAGAACCCTCTCACGACGGCAGTCAAGATATCAAGAAACATACAAGTCCACGTTGCAGTGCACACGGAGAGGAGGCGGCTTCATGAAGCTGGCCTGCATCACCAGACGCCCTCCACCAAGCCTTTCCTCACGCAGAGAAACAGGGAGGAGTAATAAATTACCTGGCGCCATAGTTATTCCTATTCTTATTACTTCTTTATCATAGTACTACAAAAAAAGTCAGGACATATATTTCTGTAAGCGTGAAGTAAACACGGTACTTCCTCCTCGCCCAACAACCAAGAGTGGGCTAGGCTAGACTCCGTAATTATTGTCTTATAAATCGCCCGCGTTCAAATCCTCTCTCTCTATTACACACACACACACACACACACACACACACACACACAAGAGCGATACAATATATGAAGTTTATTTATGAACGCTAGGCATAAGTTATAATATATTTAAATGAAAAGCTTAATATATTGGTCCTCAGACAAAACAGGAGGGACTGCGATACCAAGGAGGAGCCAAACTTGCCTCTGCCGGCTGAAATACGACATTCGTCACTTAACATAATATTGGTTGGTGGTTGAATATTAGTAGTTTAGGAAAACAGACCGTAATATTACTCTCCCCACTGCTGAGGTGATCAAGTCCGAACTCACGTCCATCAAAACTATAAGCTACAATTAAATCGCACAAGGAGCTGCCTAGTACAGGCCTACCGGCCTCTTGTAGACTCCTGCGTTCTTATGTTCTTATGTTCTTAACTGTTTCCCAACATATGCACATATACACATCAACAAAGAAATTGTAAGAGAAGACCCATTCTTCCCCAGGCAAACGCAACGCACCACAGAACTCGCTCATCCCTATACAGTGACTGAAAAAATGACGGTTAACCCTTACCGTAACCGTCTTGAGCGCCAAGAGACTTTCATAGTGACATGAACTGTTTAACAGTTAACATTCTCTGTACGTACGTTGCACCATCTTTATAATTATACTACCAAATTTGACACACCAATTATAGGGGTATCATACTAAATCAGCTGCCTTATATTTTATTTTCTCTGATGTTGTGGGGGGGGGGGGGTCTAGAAAAAGTAGTAATAGTTTTATAAATCTATACGTACTACAGTTGAGTTCTGCTGAAAATATTCAAATTCCTGGAAATTTAGTGATCGAGACATGTCACATTATGTATTAGTAGGCTAGGCCAGTTTTTGCATCATTGTAAGAGAATGGTACGGCATTCCTTGCTGTTTCAGTCACCGATATTTTGGTAGGGATACAAGAAGGAAATATGAAACACACATATAGTATAGTATGGACGAAATACAGCATCTGTGACAGCTCAACTTCAGCATTTTTTTGCTGTTCTCTTGGTTAATTTTCCAGATTTGGTGCATAAATGTTCCAGCCTATTACAAAACTTTCATTCTGTACTAGTTTCATATTCTGCTGCATTGAAAATCACGTAATAGCAGGGGCTTTCCCATGCTTTCGCCATGGCTTTGGGCACCAGTGCCCACGAGAGGCAGGCGTGACGTATCGTTCCCTGTGACGTCAAAACAATGACGTCGGAGCGCAATATCCTTTCTCTCTCTGATCCTTGATTCTAACTGCCGCCCCCATAAAGCTTCTATTCAATAAAGAAACGTGGCCCCTATACCAGACCCACTCACTCCGTGAACCTCCTATGCAACACGCAACGTGGACTCTCTCCCATAACTACCAAACCTACAAGGGTTGAGGCCATGGTATACTGGTTGATGGTTGAAATAGACTTCAGCGAACAGCTCCCCCATTTCCTGGGTGTACTTAACCCTGACCTCCCCTTCGAAAACCATACATCTGGTTCATGGTGGGTATAGGAGAATCCCCGTTCAAAGGAGACCCAGTCTAATATGGGATTCTTTTCTCAATCTGGACTGCTAGATGGTGTGACAAAAGTCACCGGCTACCGAGGGTATATATATATATATATATATATATATATATATATATATATATATATATATATATATATATATATATATATATATATATATATATATATATTATATTTTTATTAGTACTTACTCATAAAAGGAAGTATGTATTATATTAAAGTATAGGATATTATATAATTAAGGATTATAATTCTATAAATAATGATAAAGGGTTGGTTGTCCATATGGCAAATCTTGAAATTATCTATTAGGGTTAATGGCTTCTCTCTCTCTCTCTCTCTCTCTCTCTCTCTCTCTCTCTCTCTCTCTCTCTCTCTCTCTCTCTCTCCATGGGGTGATCAGTCACTTCTTTCCTCCCATTCCCCCCCCCCCCCAACACACACACACACACACACACACACACACACACACACACACACACACACACACACACACACAGAGCAAAAAAACAAAACAATTCACAACAACGTTCAACTACACGTGAGAGCACCAAACCAGCCAGCTAGAAAGACAGACAGAGAGAGAGAGAGAGAGAGAGAGAGAGAGAGAATCTTTTGAATTTCAGATTTCATTTAGTACTTACTCATAAAAGGAAGCACGTATTATATTAGAGTATAGGATATTATATGATTAATGATTATAATTCTATAAATAATGAAAAAGGGTTAGTTGCCTACATGGCAAATCTTGAAAATATCTATTAGGGTTAATGTTTCTTCTCTCTCTCTCTCTCTCTCTCTCTCTCTCTCTCTCTCTCTCTCTCTCTCTCTCTCTCTCTCTCTCTCTCTCTCTCTCTCTCTCCCCCCGTCGAAGGGGAGTCACCTTGTCGTGGTGACAGGGCTTGAAGCGAGGTCGGCGGCACCACCTACCGTGGTGGCTTGCCCACCTCGATAGGGCTCGATGTCCGTTGGCCTCGTGGACCAAGTGCTCCCGCCTCATCACCGGTAGAGGAGGCCTACTGGTGATGTTACCTTCGCCCGCCCTGCCCTTTTACCACCCAGGGCAGGGCTACTGTCTCCCCACGTGTTTGCCGTGCGTGGCGTCCCGTATACACCCCGTGCCCTCTCATCTGGGGGTCGAGTCCACCGCGGGGCAGGGTGTAGTTCCCCTCGGTGGGCAACACGCTCCTTTGGTGGGAGGGTTGTGGTAAGACGGGCGGTTCAGTGTGGCCCCACTGGATCAATCGGCTGGTCTTGCGATGGCTAGGGTCAAGTGGTCATTGCCGGGTGGGCGGTCGCAACGGTCCCGCGGCCGCCGTTAAACACCTGGCAGTAGATGCGTATACTTCCCCATTACCCCTAGGGCTGTTGGGTGCGGTCTGGCCCCAACATTCAGCCTCCCCTTGTTGGGCTCCGTGGTGGGTGGGGGGGTGTGGGAGTGAAACTCCTCCCCTGTGTATGGGTAAGTTTCCCTTGCCTCGGCCTGCCTCTCTCCCTGACGTCCGTCTGTCCCCGATTACCCCTACACGGTCCTCTCTCGTCGCCACCTTGGAGCCTTTCACCGTTCCTGGTGGTGCCGCTGGAAAGTCCCTACCTCCTAGAGGGGCTGACCAAAACAAGTCCGTGCGACACAGAAGACCACGTGTGTCTGACAAGGCTGCCTCCCTTTCCGGGGGTAACTCTGACGTGCGTCCCTCTTCCAAGCTGGACGCACTTCAGATGGTGAATATCGATCCATCGTTTTCCTACCGTGCCTTGCACTCCTTACTCAAGCCATTTGGCACAGTCCTTCGTATCCGTCTCATTTATGATGGAGACTTAAAGTCAAACAGATGCTATGTGACCTTTGCTTCAAGCGCTGAAGCCCAGTCGGCGTGTGATGCTGTTGCGACTCTGCCTATCGCAGGTGCTGGATTTCAAGCGAAACTTCTCCGCTCTTCCAATATTTCTGACAGTGACATGGACTATGTCCCGAACCTCTTCGAAGACGCTTTGTTAGAGCCAACTCCAGGGACAGCCAGGTCCCTCCCCTCGTTGGTTTGTTGCATACTATAGGAATGGGCGTGGCAACTTCATTCATGATGATTCATGGTACCTCGCCAAAGAAATTAGCACGATCCCTGAGGGGAATCTGAAAAGTATGGGAAGGAGTGTTAGTCAGGGCTAAAGATATTAATCAAGCTAAAATGCTGCAACATCTACCATGCCCTGCTGACAACATGTTTGAAACGGTCAAAGCACACCATACCTTCAATTATAGTAAAGGCAGTATATATAATCATGACCTCTATGAGTTCTCTGAGGAGGAAATACTTGGGATGTGCCCTAGTTCTGCTCATAAGGTGTCCAAGATGAAGGGTTCAGCTAACATGATACTTCTCACCTTTTTTGGTTCTACCTTCCCTGACCGTGTCAGTATTGGCCCCGTCCATCTTCGGGTAAAGCCTTTTGTTGATCGCCCTCTACAGTGTTTTTCATGTTACGGGTATGGTCATGGTAAGAAATACTGCACTGAGCCTTCTCGGTGTGGTAATTGTTCTGCATTAGGCTCACACTCTACGGCGGAATGTGAGTCAGATGCTTATTGCTTCTATTGCCAGGATGCTCACCAGTTGTCTTCCAGACAATGCCCACGATATCGCCTGGAACAGGATATTTTGCAACTTGCAAATAGTTAGTTTATCAGCCTTGGTACACTTCATCGCTAGGCACTCGCCCTTCTGCCCAGCCCGCTGCTCAAGTGTCTTTTACGGTTTCCTCCCGGCCCTTTGAAGCTACTGTTATTACGTCCCATAATAGATTTTCCCTTTTGTCCTGCGATTCTGTCGAGTCACCTCCAGGTTCTGATGGGGCTTCTCCGGCCTCGTCCCAGGTGATGCATGTTGATGTACATGCACCTCACATTGCTTCGCCAAAGTCAGCCAGAGGTATGAAGAAGCGACATCGCGGTTCTACAGATTCAGTTGAATCTGTTCCGCCAACTAAGATTACTGTAGGTATACATGATTCTGGGGTCTCTCAGGATAAGCCTATGGAGGAAGATGCGGAAGCTCATATTGAGCCTACTGAGACCCCCTCTGTTCCAGTTTATGTTGCTTCTAGTGGTTTTCCTGATCGGAATATGGAAACTGAGGAATCCCTTGGAGATAGTGTTGGAAATCCTCCCCGCGAGCATGTATCTTCGGGGAGTGGTGTGCGGTCTGGCTCTAGTAGTGTGGCGTCCGGAGGGGGCGCAGGTTCCTTTGTTGGGAGAAAGCTCGAGGTCCCTCGACCCGGCTTCTCTCGGGTCCCAGTCTCCTCTTCTCGTCGTATTACTGTACCGAATCAGGTGGGTAAAAGGCAGTCTCTTTCAGGGGCTCGCCTGGAGCGCACTCGAAAATAGACATCTTCCTACTCCTACAGTGGAATTGTAGAGGCCTACGAGCCTCGTGGGAGGAACTCCGAGCATTGATATCTCGGCTCTCTCCTGCTTGCTTTTGTTTACAGTAGACAATGCCCGGAGACTACACTCACTCTAGTCCTCCTGGGTATCGTGCCGTTTACAGTACCCCCAATCCTGGACAGGGCCACCATGGTGGCACCGCCATATTCGTTCGCTGTGATATCCCTTTCCCATTACAGCTTCACTCAACGTTGCAGTCTGTTGCTGTTAAGGTTTATTTGGGCAAATTTTCTACATTATGTAGCCTTTATCTCCCTCCTGGTGTTCCCGTTGACTGACACGATCTTGGCGACCTGGTGCAGGAACTTTCCTCGCCTTTACTTTTATTAGGGGATTTAACGGTCGCCATCCGTTGTGGGATGATGGTGCTACCAACCCACGCGGACTTTTAGTTGCTTCTTTTATTGAGGATCAGGGATTAGAAAATTTAAACTCTGGGGAGGTGACACATTATCATAGCCAGACTGGTACTTTTACCTCTATAGATCTTTCACTTTGCACTTTTAATTCTCTTCCTGATTTTCGTTGGCGGGTCTTACCGGACGCATTGATTCTGTACCACAGTCACGCCTTTCTCGCTGGCGTCTAGATAAAGCAGACTGGCAGCGATTTACGGAACTTAGCTCCTCTCTTCGTTCGTTGGCTGACTTTGGAACTTCTGACGAGGCTGCATCCTATTTCACTGATGCCCTACATTCTGCAGCCCTTCAATCCGTCCCCAAGACGTCTGGCCAGTTCCCTAAACGTCCTGTTCCCTGGTGGAACGCCGCTTGCATTACTACTGTTCAAGAGAAGCGTGCTGCATTCTCTCAACTTCGTCGTCACCGTGGGGACCCCCAGTGTTTGGATGCTTTTCGGCGAGCGCGTGCTCGAGCACGACGCACTTTCAAGGAGGCTCAACGAATTTCTTGGAAGGCTTATCTCTCTTCCATCACTACCAGAACTACACTCACAGAAGTCTTTAACAGAGTTCGTAAGATCTCTGGGAAGTTTCCTCCCCCTCCCCCTCCAGTGTTATCGCATGCAGGGGAAACGGTGGCGGACCCTAAGACTGTTGCTGACCTATTCGCCAAGCACTTCCATAAATACGTCGGTAAACGACTCTACGGGGAAGTCTCCCTACTACATCTTATATGGGGTGGAGAAACGTCTTCCGTACGACTTCCTAACAATCCCACAACAACCTCTCTACAACATTGATAGGTACGCACAACAGCAGATGCATATGTTTTCCAAGATACACTCAGAAGTTAGGTGTACGTTAAGAGCTACGAAGGTTGAAATGATGTCAAAACAACACAAACAGGCCGTCCCGGTGAATTTCAAAGAGGGTGACACAGTCATGATTAAGCAAGCGGAAAGGAGTTCGAAACTGGGGGCTAAATTTGTGGGTCCTTACCGAGTTGTTCGGAATGTCAGGGGAAATCGGTTCGAGGTTCTCGAGTCGAATAGTGGAGTCAGTCTAGAAGTTCACAGTGATCGTCTGAAAGTAATTCCCTCACCTTTGGACCTTGATATTGGTACTTCCCCCTCAGAGTCAAATGTTCAACAAGATAATCCCAACACCCATAGCTATAACTTGAGACCACGGGTTTAAATACTTCATTCCCACCACTTTCAGATCATGATGTTGCGTTTTCTGACCATCTTGTTGTCCCTCGGCTCCCTGCTTGCAACAACACCCATCCACCTGAAGCCTGGTGCCCTCACGGCACACATAGGAGAGGTCTTCCTCATAGAAGATGTGCTCCTCGTAAAATATCCATATACTTCCTTGACCAACACCACGGACACAATCAGGATAGTCTCAGAAAAACTACTCGGCATGGCAGACGCCATACGGGCTACCAAGATTAAGGAATCAAAGACACCTTCTAGTACCAACTCTCTGACTCTTTTTCAACTACTGGAGGATAGGATTCTGTTCTTACGGGGAAAAGTTGATGAGGTAAACATGGATTATAGTTTTCACTCAGTTCACTCTCGGGTAAAGAGGGGGTTGCTCACCATCGTTGGGTCCGCCTCAAAGTTCCTTTTAGGTACGGCTACCGACGAGGACGTTCACGATTTGCGGGACCACTACGCTCATGTACTTTCCTTTGCTGCTCGAAATCGCAGGGTGATCAACGCCAATTGTAGAAAACTTGCGGAATTGCATACTAACATTGAGGAACTGCAAGAGCAGACAAATAAGATGGTAGAGGTTATCAACATAGTTGTCAAACAGATCGACCAGGTGAATCAGTTCCTCCAACTAGATCAGGCCTTGCATGTATTGGAAAACGTCATTAACTCCGTCGCAACGGCAAATCAGCAGGTTATTAGCAACATGGTTGATGCAGCGCACGGTAGAGTCACACCTGCCTTGTTCCCTCTACACGATTTGAGAACGACTGTCCAGATCGGGTATCAAAATTATAGCCTAACGCCCTTATTCACCCCGGACATGAGTCAATATTTTTACCCCTTGATTTGAGTCCAGCCTCACCCCTCATGCCATAATCATTCATGTTCCATTTCAGACGGCGGACGTGTTTGAGGCACACGAAATTGTCCCGTTCCCTTTTTCAGCAAAGGACAGTGTGTTAGCCCTGGACACGTCCCCGTCTCTTGTTCTAATCGCGAAGGATTTCGCTCTGTATTCAACGGGTAGCTACTCCCTCTTGCAGTATTGCAGGGAGACGGTTTTCGGGCGATTCTATTGCTCTGCGTCTCTCTTTGCCTTCCTTCCAGTTCGGGGAGGGGTATGCGAGAGCGCCCTCACCCGCGTGAACGCGTCTGACGCTCTTTCCCTGTGCCCCTACAAGCAGCTAACACCAACGCCTGTTTTCCATAAGAACTTTCAGGGTCTGCATTATTTTTATTTACCTCAGTCATTCTATGTATCGGTCATCTGCCCGGAGGGTACCACTTATCAACGGGTTACTGGTCACTATGCCATAGCGGAAGCATGCTATATCCGCTCCACTAACATAACAACGTACCCGTCCCGGATCCGTCTGGTTTTCTCGGCCAATATTTCCCATCGAGTGTTTCCTCTACGGTCTCTCGATGACATTCATTTCTCCAGCATCTCGTATGTGACTAATTCCCTTAATTCATTGTCTTTCGCAAACATAACAGAGTTTGCGGAAACCCTGGAGGAAACGCTGCCTGATTATTTGCATCTCCCCTACCTGTACCCTGGATTTTTTGTACCAATGTTTCTGATGTTCGTCAGTCTCGTCGTCATGTGCTACCTTATTAGGAGAAACTCTGTCCTGCACGATTATTTGGTTGTGCAGACACGGCGACTGGATGCAGGGAGGCCACTGGCAAGGTAGTTTTCCTTTTCTCAGACAAGTCAGGGGACAGAAACCTGGCTGCTCCTATACTTAACATTGTACTATGTTTCACTACTGTATTTTTTTTAGGAGCTAGATCAACGTTTCATTGTCTGTATCTATGCCAGTTGATAGCTTCTTATACATGTGTCCTTATATTTATCTTTTGAGAGGTTTCTTATGTTTCATGTCACACACGTTGTGGTTTCCCTCTCACTATTTATATTATAACTCCACATCTGTTCTTACATAGCCAGTGTTTTTACCCGTATGCGGACAATACCAGCTATATATATATACCTACTATTAAAAAAAATACGGTCTGATAAAAATTGAAAGATAAAAGATATCCGTAGATAAAGATGTTTTGTCCTTTGGGGCGTGGGCCGTAATCCATGCGGTCACCCTTGCGCCCTGGCCGCTATGGCATCGCATAGCCCCACGCATAGTATCTCTTCGGCCAGCTTCCGACCAAGGCTGACGACGACGGACATGGCAAGGCAATGAGATGAAGAGGAGGGTGGGGCTGTTGTTATATGTTGGATGGTATGATATGGAATTGTATGTTGATATGTTATTATATAGTGCGCAAACAAAAAAAAAATATAAAAAAAAAAAATACAAAAAAAACGTATGTTTATTCTATAGCGCCTTATTCGCGTGTCCTTGCCCATTAACAACGCCCCACACAACAGTGATGAACGCCCACAGGTTCCAGTGGGTAAACTCTGAACAATGGGTTTAGTGTGTACGGGTAAAATAGTGTCCAACGAACCATCATTGTTATTTGCTGTAAAAATAAAATCTACGGATCCTGCGGTACTTTTTCACGGCCACGAACGAGGCAAAACAAAACGCAATCGTTCATCCCGTTCAGGCAGGTGAGTACTTATATTGATGTTTTTCATGTTTTTTGATTCTGAACTCCTATCATAAAAATTGAAAAAAAAAAAAAAGCCGGCACTGGGGTTGGCTACAGGTCTTCAAATAGCCGGCAGACGGCGGGTTAATGTAATTGTATCATAGGCAGTCTGCTTGACAAACTCCCACTATGTATGTTCATGGTAACTAGACTGCTATTTAGATGTTTGTATATCGCGAGGTCGCGATCACTGGTAGGTGACCGAGCAGTGTTATAGTAGGATATCAATGTATTATTATTATTTAATATCACCACGAATTAGGCATACAATTCTCAATGGAAAAACCCACGACAGATAGATCACGCCACCTTATAGAAATGTCGTCCGTCAGTGTTTACCGTCTCAGTTTTGTATACTTCGCACTCCGATGGTGCGTGGAGGTCACCTTGACATACGTGACCAATTGTAACAATTATTTTCCAACCTGTAACTCGCCACTCCTTCACGAGAGTCCGACTGACACACAACGACAGTCGCTCTCGCCTCGTCGCTTCTTGTACATAAAGGCTACGAATATAATTCGCCTTAAGGAAGCTGAAGTCTTAATCAACACCCTTTAAACGCCCCCCGACAAGCCCGTTACAACTGGACAAGGTGTATTTTGACTTCCTAAGCTCAAATCCGGGCACTCTAAAGCGCCCAAAGTGATATTTCATGGAATATATGCAATTTCATCGGATGCTCACCACATAGGAACGAGCAATTCCATTACGAAAAAAACATTGAAAATACACAGGGAGGGTAAAATAGTCCATTCCGACTCGCCAGAATGGAACAAATTACCCGGTGCTGAAATATAACTGCCACATCGTTTCCGACCAGTGTATCATAATTTCCTCTTTGAGAGCAATCATGTCGTGCTCCGAAAATGTAGAGTACCATATAGTTTAGGAAATATTAGGGTTTGAAGTTGGAGGTACCCTGTGTAGTCCGTCACAAATGGCCCTTTTACCCACCCTCAAAAATACCCCAAATATGCATGAATAAGCCCAGATTTCATACCAGCATTATCGGACACATAAGGAATAACATAATTTTTGTCTAATTACCTTCTAACTCCGCCCCTTGGTAGGAAGAGAGTATTCAATACGTGTATATAGGCGGTTTCAGCAAAGGGAAGCTTACGTTTGTGATTGCCATGAAGGGCAGACCTCAGAAATCACACCCTGATGTAAAAATAACTATGAATGGAAGGAATGTGGGAAACACTTCAATCAGAAGAGTATCCTTGATGCAAACACCCTTACACACACTGGGGTAAAGAACTATGAATGGAAGGAGTGTGGAACTCATCCGGAAGGGTGACCTTGGTAGTAGAATGTGTGAAACAATTCCCCCAGAGGAGTACCCTTGATGTATACACACTTACACACACTGTTGTAGAGAACAGTGAATGTAAGGAGTGAATCCATCCAGAAGAGTATTTACCCTGCCTACACACACCCTTACACCCACTGGGTAAACATGTATGAATGTAAGGAATATGGGAAACAATCCACCCAGAAGAGATTCCTTGATGCACACACCCTTACACACACAGGGGTAAGGAGCTATGAATGGAAAGAGTATGGGATTCATCCAGGAGTGTGAGCTTGGTAGTAGAATATGTGAAACAATCCACCCAGCAGAATATCCTTGATGCTCAAACCCTTACACACACTGGGGTAAAGAGCTATGATTGTAAGGAGTGTGGGACTCATCCGGAAGGGTGATTGACCTTGGTAAAGTAGAATGTGAAACAATCAACCCATAGAGTATCCTCGATGCACACACCCTTATACATACTGGGGTAAATAGCTATATATGTAAGGAGTGTGGATTCATCCGTAAAGGTGACTGACCTAAGTAGTAAAATGTGGGAAACAAGCTTCCCAGAAGAGTATCCCTGATGCACACACACTTACACACACACACACACACACACACACACACACACACACACACACAAAAAACACGCCGCTCCGCTAGCTCACTCGGTTAGAGCGCCGTGCTGTAAGGCTTCACGGCCAAACAGGCGGCGGTTCGAGCTGATCAGGTCGAATTATTTCCTTGACTAGGAGTGGTTACTGTCCCCCTTGAGCAAGGAGGGTGTGGTGGTGTGTGAGGTCCTGGCAGTACCCAGAGGTCGACAATAATGAGCACTTGCTCACGACTTGTGGGTACCTGCTGGCGAAATCGAGTCCAACTCGTGATCTGGCCGTGGCTTAGGAAACATTTTCACATCACTTGTAGGGAACATATCTAGCTTGTCGTAGTAGCAAGCACACGGCCACGGATTAGTAAACTCACTTTACATAGTCTTAACGCTAGTCACGCTTCTGCTCTTGAAGACGTGTTCTGTTTTGACACACATGAAATCTGTTCTTCAAGTCTTACAAAGTGCCAAGGCTCGAAATGGAGGATTTCGCTATCGTGGTGCGTGACGAAACCTCCAGCCTGGATAGTGATCTGAAGCTGGCATTAGTAGCATCCTTGTGGCTATAGCTCCCCGAAGGTTACAGGACATCTTTCCATATTCCGAGCAGCACACAAGGTAGCTAAGCTGGCACACCACGTCAAGGTTACCAGTCCCATGCTCTGGTGGGGAAAGCCCCAGAGCCGTGCCAGGGCTGTGGAGAAAAAGGATTAGTAAAGCCGCGGTTACACTAGCCCAGCCTAGCCAAAGCCGCCCAGCCCAGGGTAAATTTGAGTGGACGCGCTGGATCGTTGTTCTCCCAGTTGCCAGATTGTCTTACTCAGCCTCTTATATTTACCGACTTCCGACCCGAAAACTGTCTCATGGTCCCCAATAAGGAGATTCACTTATAATTATCGTTAAAATAGTTAATTCCTGATGTTTCTTGGCAATAGTCAGGCGTCAGAAACCGGTAAATACTATGCTCTGAGTACGACAATCTGGCAACGGTAGGGCGCAGCAGAGGTATTGATATACTGTAGTAGTCAAGCATACAACTAAAACCAAATTATCCTATATAATAAAATATATAAATATTATGTTATTATATAATGAAATTATTAGTTTTCCTTTATAATTAATGATCACTAACGGCACACAAATTAATAAAACACAGCAACTTCACAGTCGATTGACTTGATAACTAGATGTAAACAAACACAGGCCTTCGTCAAGCCAACGCCAACGAAGTCACCATGGTATACCTAGAAAAATCAATTTTATGGCCACAAGAGACCATATATAGCCTCTTGTAGGGCCTCAACAGTATTGGCGCAGGCCTCCTCGCTTCCTATATCCATGGTTGTCGTCCTTTGTCTACATCTGGGCTTCTCGGAAGAGCTTAGGCGGCTGGACTGGGCAGGCTTCTGTGTGACCACTTGCGTTGTAAACCAGGCTAACGGCTGGATTCAAGCCCAGGCAAAATCGTCCAGCCTAGGGGTAATAGTGACTAGTGTTACCGTAGCTTAACACTACCTAACGTATGATGAGGGATGATTGAAATGCATGATGAGGATAATGAAACATACTTCCTAAGATAGAAATTCATTCTAAAGAAGTCCGATTATCACTTTATGTCACAGATTCCTTTATACGCAGATATAAATTCATTCAAAATAGGTATATTGTTCCTTGACACTTTGAGAGATTTCCTTAAATTCATTTAAGAAAAGTCCGATTATCACTTTATGCCACCGATTCCTCCATACGCAGATATAAATTCATTCAAAATTGGTATATTGTTCCTTGACACTTTGAGAGATTTCCTTAAATTCATTCAAAAGAAGTCCGATTATCACTTTGTCACAGATTCCTTTATACGCAGATAGAAATTCATTCCAAACAAGTATAATGTTCCTTGACACTTTTCGACACGGATTACTTTATATGCAGATTGAAATTCATTCCAAAGAAGTAATTGTTCCTTGACACTTTATGAGCGGGATTTCCTTAAACGGTTGAGGTACTTGAACCTGTCCTTGATCTTGTTGGGACTCCAGTCGTAGTACACGGGATGTCGTTCCGCCAGGTAGGCTTTTACGTCATGCCATCTTACGATGAATAGACCTTTCCCCTGGCTTCTATCACATCCTATGACAGCCTGTTTTATATCTACGTTCTTCCGGTGTCGCGCTTTTTCTGAGGTGTCTCCAGCTTTCTGGTGAAAGTGGATGGTACCGTGCTCTGCACCGACGACACCACACTGAAGTCCTTGGTAGATGTCAAAGGACTGGTTTCCTGCATAGACAACAGCACACTGAGATCTTCTAGAAACCCAGTCGCCACGGAGCCCGAGATGATGCTCCAGAAAAGGAGATTAAATTTTGTTATAAACAATTCCAGGTTTTGATGGCTCATAACATGAAACCAGTTCTGCTTTTACGCACTCTAATTCAGGTCCATCTTCAGGTTGAGGTTCAGCTTCATGTCCACCAGCAGACTGCTCCTGCTGGGTGGCCTCTGGAGTTGAGGGCGATCTAATTGATAAAAAAACAAACATTGAAAGAAATGCAGTTCCAGTCAACGTGCATATCAAGTTTATATCCACCCAAAACTTCAGATCAGAGATCAGAGATTGAGCAAGGCCTACGATCCTCGTCCTCAACGCAGGCGATGGCTGCTTCTAGTGAGATCTTTAAATAAGGAGCCTGTAGAATCTCGAGTACGACGCTGAGATCAATGTTTTGCTCCTCCTTCTTCCTCCGCCTCTGGATAGCTTCAATGTTTTCTTTTTTCTGGTACTTCACTGCAAATTAAAGATAAAAGTACCCCATCAGCCAGAGTATTTCTATGAAACAGAACAATACAGCCATTTATATTTACAAAATTTGTGAATACTCACGCGATATGGCCTTCAGACGTTGGCTCACGTCCTGCTTTTCCTCTGCATCGATCTGGTAAAGCTTCTCGGTTGAGGTAGCCATACATTCAGTGGCACGTGTGCATCCTGACACGATCTTCCTTACATAATTGGCAGAGCAGGCATTATTATTGGTTTACAGAAAGCAAAGTGGTTTGTCCAATTCCTCAAATTGCTTGCATATTGTAGATCCATTTATTGTGCTGAGAACTTCATCTCCAACCGCGTGGTTTACAACATCCTCTACCATTCGAATTTCAGCTTTTAGAGTTCCATCGACGAGGGATGTGTACGTTTTTAAGTATCTGTGAAAGTGGTCTGCAAAAGCCTTATCCCGTCACATGTTGTGACCTTTATGTCTCCACTAGATACATTCACAGTTAACAACTCTTCCCCTTAAGAGAGCTGTTGGGAGGTCTTCATACTCCTGCGAAATTCCTCTGATCTCCTTTTCATAAGGTGCACGTTGGTGACGTGTACGTCAATTCGCTTGACTGACTTGTCACACACGCTGCACCTTGTTAAAGAGTATCGGTTCTTTTGCTTGGATTTCGTGGGATACTGCGACTTGGCGGCTGTTTGCAGAAGCTTTGTCAGCTCTTTCTGCTTTACCAGCATTTGAGTTATATCATCTTTGCTCAGGTACCGATGGCACTGTGCAAAGTGGCGTTTCAAGTTCATCGTCTTGCCACTGCAGCCACCTAATGGGCATGGCTTCCTGCAAAGAAGATACAAGTGAGTGAGTGAATTAATATGCATGCATTGTAATGTCATTCCTAACAATTTGTAGCAACTGGTCAAAGTGTGTGAAACTCAGAAATACTCACAGTGACCTGCTGAAGGTAGTGCGTTACCTTGGCCGGGCCCGGTGCCTCCCAAGTCGTTCTTTCAGTTTCACGGCCTGTACCTTCTTCACAGCCCCCCATAAGTCCTCTGCTACCTCTAGGCAAACTGACTGCTTCTGTTTTAACATTGACAGTTCTCTTTCATGAGCCCTATTTTTTTTTTTTTTTTTTTAGAAGAACAACTCGCTGATTTCATTCAGAGTTGGGGGTTTCCCACCCTTCCCAAAGATGTTTTCATCGTGTTCCTCCCGTGACTTCCGGGGCAGATCTAATCGTTTCATGATGTCCTCGGGAATGTCTCTACTGGTAGAGGCCACTGCGTCTACTTGAGCTGCTGTCAGTTTGATTGAGGCATTGGAGGAATCAGAGGATGAGCCTGTTGCGATAGGAATTGTATCACATACACACTCATGCATATACGATAATCATAATATTTCCACTCATATAACAGCCACCGTATTCATACCTTCCTTGGTGGAGTCTAGGTCAGATGAACAGGTCTCCTTAGCAGTGGCACCGCTGCCAGTTGCAATAAAAGAGACCCGTAGGTAAAGACAGTCAGAATTTGAATGGGCAATAGCACATATGTGTGTGTACTCACATGGCACTCCCAAGTCAAGAGCGTGCGGCTTCCGTCTCTTCTCCAAATCGTTGAGAAAGTTTCTCGTTGCTTCCTCTTCCTCGAAGGACAATGACTGCCTCAACCTCTTTTGAGAACTAACACATCCCTCCACAGTGAACGAATTGTCGTCGCAAGAATCGGTCAACACTCGATTCAGAATCCATTTTCCTGGTTACGTTTTTACCCTGTAAGCTGTGGGGTAAAAGATAAAATGTTCAAAGTTTCCATATAGCAGAGTAAAATGTTAAGCTACGCGAAGTAGGTGGTTTGGAGTCAGAGTTTTTCTTCTCATGTAGGCTAAGGTGGTCCACGGCACCATTAATGGTGAACCCTTCAAGAGGGCTCCCCCATCTGCCAACCGGGGGACGTGCCCCTACGCTGTCTAGCCTCAGCATAGGGATCATTTTGGGCGTGTTATTTTTTATTTATTTATTTTATTTTTTTCAGAGCTCCGAAACGAGAGGATGGTTCTGACCGACGATATTGCGTGCGCCGTCACCCTCGGGATGCGTTATCGCACGGAGAGTGGAGTTACCATCACCAAGAGAGATTTACATAGATTTACATAGAAAATCAGACCACACAGACCCCATGGTCCAGACTTGGTGGTCTGTCCTTAAACCTAAGTGATTTTACATTAATCAGAAGACTCCAAAACGTTGCACTTCTACTCTAGTTGATATTAAGTTGAAGGAAGTGACGGTCGAGCTTATTTTTGAAGGAGTCAATCGTGTTACACTGGACCACTGATGGTGGAAGCTTATTCCATTCTCGCACTACAACGTTGGTGAAGAAAAATTTGGTGCAGTCTGAATTTACTTGTCTACATCTGAGTTTTACGCCATTGTTCCTCGTGCGCAGACTGTCATCGATCATAAACAATGTTGATCTGTCTACATTCGTGAAACCATTAAGTATTTTAAAACATTCGATCAGTTTTCCTCGGAGGCGACGTTTCTCAAGAGAGAACATGTTAATGTTATAAATCCTTTCTTCGTAGTATTTGTTGCGCAAGGAAGTGATCATTTTCGTTGCCCGACGCTGAACACCTTCTAATTTAGCAATATCCTTTGCATGGTGGGGGACCAAAACTGTACCGCATATTCCAAGTGGGGTCTGACTAAACTGTTGTAGAGCGGGAGTATTACATCTTTATTCTTGAATACAAAGTTTCTTTTAATGAAGCCCAACATTCTGTTCGCTTTATTTGCTGCATCGATGCATTGCTGTGAGAATTTGAGGTTTGACGCGATTTTGACCCCCAAGTCTTTGACGCATTGAACGCTTTTGAGTTTAACGCCGCGCATTTCGTATTCGAACTTCTTATTCCTCGTTCCAACTTGAAGGACCTGGCACTTGTCTACGTTAAAGGGCATCTCCCATCTATCCGACCAAGCTGAAATTTTGTGCAAATCCTCTTGGAGGCTTTGCCTGTCTTCGTCAGTGAGAACCGAGTTACCAATCTTTGTGTCGTCTGCAAATTTACTAATGCGGTTATTGAGTCCAACATCCACGTCGTTGATGTAAATAATGAAGAGCACTGGGCCAAGGACCGAGCCCTGAGGGACGCCACTAGTGACAGGCGCCCAGTAGTTATAATATTGCCATACTGGCTTGTTTTGGCGGGGCAATGGCGCGTGGGGCGGGGCGGAATAATCAGCCGTAGTGGCAGGCTATTATATCGGCTTGTTTTGGCGGGGCAAGGGAGCGTGGGGCGGGGCGGAAAAACACGTGGGGCGGAGGGCGGAAGGACATCCGTAGTATCCTGCGCCATACCGGCTTGTTTTGGCGGGGCAAGGGAGCGTGGGGCGGGGCGGAAAAACACGTGGGTGGGGGGGCGGAAGGACATCCGTAGTATCCTGCGCCATAGCGGCTTGTTTTGGCGGGGCAATGGCGCGTGGGGCGGGGCGGAAAAACAGCCGTAGTGGCAGGCTGTCATACCGGCTTGTTTTGGCGGGGCAAGGGAGCGTGGGGCGGAGGCGGAAAGACTTCCGTAGTATCCTATGTCATAGCGGCTTGTTTTGGCGGGGCAAGGGAGCGTGGGGCGGGACAGAGAGGGATCGGCAGTGACATGCTATGGGGAGGGAGCGAGGGATGTGCTATGGTGCGGTTGGTGGGAGGTGACGAGTCCGGGAGCGGCGAGACATGGGCTGCGCCATGCCTCGTTCTGTCTAAGAGGGAGCGTGTAGGGTGAAGTAGTGACGCCATGCTGAGATGCTATACTTAACAGTTACGCCTTTGTTACCTGTTAGCTTTGCATACACACACACACACACACACACACACACACACACACACACACACATGGTAAATAAGAGTTTGAGATTAATCAAGTACACAAAGTTATGTTGTGTACATTAAAACTTTGTCTTTGAGAAAGAAAGTATAGTAACTGTATCTTTTTATTTTGGGGAAGATGATGTATAAGTAACCGCACACATGTTAAACATAGAGTTTGAGGTTAAGCATATGCGTTAAGTACACAAAAAACACAAAGTTATGTTAAGAAAAGGAGAGAGAGAAAAAGAGGAGAAAAGGAGAGGAAGAGAAAAGATAAAAGGAGAAAGTGAAAAGAAAAGGAGAAAGAGAGGATAAAAGGAGAGAGAGAAAGAGAAGAGAAAGCGAGAGAGAGAAAAAGAGGAGAAAAGGAGAAGAAGAGAGGAGAAAAGGAGAGGAAGAGAGAGGAGAAAAAGAAAGGAAGAGAAGAAAAGGAGAGAAATAAGAGAGAGAGAGAGAGAGAGAGAGAGAGAGAGAGAGAGAGAGAGAGAGAGAGAGAGAGAGAGAGAGAGAGAGAGAGAGAGAGAGAGAGACGACGAAGATGAAAAAGGACAAAGAGAAAGGAAGAAAGAGAAATTATATGAATGACGGGGAGTCACAGTTGAAAATATACTATGGAAGATGGCGATGAAGGGAAAGTCGTTACGTGAAATTCGCTACACACCTGCTTCCGCCCTTCAACGCCCCCCTCACCCCACCGCATCCCACCCTCCTCTAGCAGATGTGTTAGGTATCTCCCACTCTCCGCGTTAGGCGAACAAAGCTGAGCCCTGGTGAACGACTTAACGTCACGGTGTTGACTCGTCTCTGTTGCGGGATGATGGTATATTTCTCGTGAGAATGAGAAGCAATGCTTTGTGTAAACAGTGTGGGAGACGAAAGTCGTTTAGTGGATCGTGTCGGTCGTGCGTCGACAGTGACCGCCGTGGAGATGACTCTTTGTTTAAACATTGTGGGAGACGTTTCACATCTCTCCTTCCGTCCATGAGTGTTCTTCACCACGAGCTAACAATGCAGAAAAACTCTGTGAAAGCTGTGGAATGGTATTCGGCGAGATACATCTGCATCCTCCCCCTTTCCCGCGTTTTTCCGAGCGTAAAGATAGAGAATTAAACTACCACAGCGATAGTCTTTATATAAGGAATAGTTAAAATTAGTGGGATTTTATGATTTTATTGATATCTAGTGAGAAACTAACATGCCAAAATCTAGAGAGAGAGAGAGAGAGAGAGACGAAGATGAAAAAGGACAAAGAGAAAGGAAGAAAAAGAAATTATATGAATGACGGGGAGTTGGCTTATGGTAGCACGTGCAAACGCTGTCACAGTTGAAAATATACTATGGAAGATGGCGATGAAGGAAAGTCGTTACGTAAAATTCGCTACACACCTGCTTCCGCCCCCCACCCCCCCCCACCCTCCTCTAGCAGATGTGTTAGGTATCTCCACTCTCCGCGTTAGGCGAACAAAGCTGAACCCTGGTGGGAATGGCTTAACGTCACGGTGTTGACTCGTCTCTGTTGCGGGATGATGGTACATTTCTCGTGAGAATGAGAAGCAATGCTTTGTGTAAACAGTGTGGGAGACGAAAGTCGTTTAGTGGATCGTGTCGGTCGTGTGTCGACAGTGACCGCCGTGGAAATGACTCTTTGATTAAACATTGTGGGAGACGTTTCACATCTCTCCTTCCGTCCATGAGTGTTCTTCACCACGAGCTAACAATGCAGAAAAACTCTGTGAAAGCTGTGGAATGGTATTCGGCGGGATACATCTGCATCCCCTCCCCCCTTTCCCGCGTTTTTCCGGGCGTCAAGATAAAGAATTAAACTACCACCGCGATAGTCTTTATATAAGGAATAGTTAAAATGAATATGATTTTATGATTTTTATTGATATCTAGTGAGAAACTAACATGCCAAAATCTTATATTAGCTTAATGCAGGTCGATTATTTTTCGTTTGTGTTAAATCCAAACTTAATCCAGTCTGAATAGTTAAACCATTACATGAACACAATAAATTTTGAATTACACTCTAAAAATACATCTTAATTCTGGATGAGAGGGATTCAGACAAGTTATAGTACGGGGGGGGGGGTGAAGGGCGGAAGCAGGTGTGTAGCGAATTTTACGTAACGACTTTCCCTTCATCGCCATCTTCCATAGTATATTTTCAACTGTGACAGTGTTTGCACGTGCTACCATAAGCCAACTCCCCGTCATTCATATAATTTCTTTTTCTTCCTTTCTCTTTGTCCTTTTTCATCTTCGTCTTCTCTCTCTCTCTCTCTCTCTCTCTCTCTCTCTCTCTCTCTCTCTCTCTTTCTTTCTCTCTCTCTGTCTAGATTTTGGCATGTTAGTTTCTCACTAGATATCAATAAAATCATAAAATCCCACTAATTTTAACTATTCCTTATATAAAGACTATCGCGGTGGTAGTTTAATTCTCTATCTTGACGCTCGGAAAAACGCGGGAAAGGGGGGAGGGGATGCAGATGTATCTCGCCGAATACCATTCCACAGCTTTCACAGAGTTTTTCTGCATTGTTAGCTCGTGGTGAAGAACACTCATGGACGGAAGGAGATGTGAAACGTCTCCCACAATGTTTAAACAAAGAGTCATCTCCACGGCGGTCACTGTCGACGCACGACCGACACGATCCACTAAACGACTTTCGTCTCCCACACTGTTTACACAAAGCATTGCTTCTCATTCTCACGAGAAATATACCATCATCCCGCAACAGAGACGAGTCAACACCGTGACGTTAAGCCGTTCCCCACCAGGGCTCAGCTTTGTTCGCCTAACGCGGGAGAGTGGGAGATACCTAACACATCTGCTAGAGGAGGGTGGGATGCGGTGGGGTGGGGGGTGGGGGGGGGGGTTGAAGGGCGGAAGCAGGTGTGTAGCGAATTTCACGTAACGACTTTCCCTTCATCGCCATCTTCCATAGTATATTTTCAACTGTGACTCCCCGTCATTCATATAATTTCTCTTTCTTCCTTTCTCTTTGTCCTTTTTCATCTTCGTCTCTCTCTCTCTCTCTCTCTCTCTCTCTCTCTCTCTCTCTCTCTCTCTCTCTCTCTCTCTCTCTCTCTCTCTCTCTCTGTCTCTCTCTCTCTCTCTCTCTCTCTCTCTCTCTCTCTCTCTCTCTCTCTCTCTCTCTCTCTCTCTCTCTCTCTCTCTCTCTCTCTCTCTCTCTCTCTCTCTCTCTCTCTCTCTCTCTCCTCTCTCTCTCTCTCTCTCTCTCTCTCTCTCTCTCTCTCTCTCTCTCTCTCTCTCTCTCTCTCTCTCTCTCTCTCTCTCTCTCTCTCTCTCTCTCTCTCTCTCTCTCTCTCTCTCTCTCTCTCTCTCTCTCTCTCTCTCTCTCTCTCTCTCTCTCTCTCTCTCTCTTCTCTTCCTTTCCTTTTCTCCTCTCTTCTTCCTCTCCTTTTCTCCTCTCTTCTTCTCCTTTTCGCTTTCTCTTTCTCTCTCTCTCCTTTTATCCTCTCTTTCTCCTTTTCTTTTCCCTTTCTCCTTTTCTCTTTTCTCTTCCTCTCCTTTTCTCCTCTTTTTCTCTCTCTCCTTTTCTTAACATAACTTTGTGTTTTTTGTGTACTTAACGCATATGCTTAACCTCAAACTCTATGTTTAACATGTGTGCGGTTACTTATACATCATCTTCCCCAAAATAAAAAGATACAGTTACTATACTTTCTTTCTCAAAGACAAAGTTTTAATGTACACAACATAACTTTGTGTACTTGATTAATCTCAAACTCTTATTTACCATGTGTGTGTGTGTGTGTGTGTGTGTGTGTGTGTGTGTGTGTGTGTGTGTGTGTGTATGCAAAGCTAACAGGTAACAAAGGCGTAACTGTTAAGTATAGCATCTCAGCATGGCGTCACTACTTCACCCTACACGCTCCCTCTTAGACAGAACGAGGCATGGCGCAGCCCATGTCTCGCCGCTCCCGGACTCGTCACCTCCCACCAACCGCACCATAGCACATCCCTCGCTCCCTCCCCATAGCATGTCACTGCCGATCCCTCTCTGTCCCGCCCCACGCTCCCTTGCCCCGCCAAAACAAGCCGCTATGACATAGGATACTACGGAAGTCTTTCCGCCTCCGCCCCACGCTCCCTTGCCCCGCCAAAACAAGCCGGTATGACAGCCTGCCACTACGGCTGTTTTTCCGCCCCGCCCCACGCGCCATTGCCCCGCCAAAACAAGCCGCTATGGCGCAGGATACTACGGATGTCCTTCCGCCCTCCGCCCCACGTGTTTTCCGCCCCGCCCCACGCTCCCTTGCCCCGCCAAAACAAGCCGGTATGGCGCAGGATACTACGGATGTCCTTCCGCCCTCCGCCCCACGTGTTTTCCGCCCCGCCCCACGCTCCCTTGCCCCGCCAAAACAAGCCGATATAATAGCCTGCCACTACGGCTGATTATTCCGCCCCGCCCCACGCGCCATTGCCCCGCCAAAACAAGCCAGTATGGCAATATTATAACTACTGCGCCCACTCTGAGTTAAATCCGTCAATCACTACTCTTTGTTGTCTGTTGCTCAACCAATTCGCGATCCATTGGTTTACTTGACCGTCAATACCTATTTGCTTTAATTTGTAAAGTAATTTATGATGCGGGACTTTATCAAACGCTTTCTGGAAATCAAGATAGACTACGTCCAGTGATATGGTTACGTCATAAACAGTGAAGAGGTCGTTATAAAAGGTTAATAGGTTTGATAGGCAGGATCTTTTGTTTCGGAAGCCATGTTGTGAGTCCCCAATCAATGAGTGGCTTTCAAGGTAACTCACAATTTTGTCTCTAATTATGCCCTCAAGTAGCTTACCTACAACCGAAGTTAGAGAGAGGGGTCGCTGCATTGAAGGCTGATCGCATTGGCAAACACAATAATAACATAATATGAAATGATAATAATATTATTATTATTAATGGTAGTCATGATAGCCAGTCCAAGCCACTCATAGCCGCGAAGAGACCGTTTGAGCTTCCCGACAGTGTGAGTGAGCTCTATATCAAAGCTAATACGAGCAGACTGGCAAAAAATCACGTTTGATGGTAACTACGGTTACGCATCTCGAGGTGACACCGCACGCAATGTCGTGGTAGCCCTTAGGTTCCGTCTGATCAGGCAGAGCTTCCGACATGCAGTATCAATAATCGTCGGCAACGCTGCGACAGCGCGTTCCCGTTAACTACTGCAGCATCGGGCAGAGCATCCGACATGCAGTATTCATAATCGTCAGCAGAGCATCGACAGCGCGTGCATGTTAATTACTGCTGCATCGGGCAGAGCATCCGACGTGCAGTATTCATAATCGTCGGCAAAGCTTCGACAGCGCGTGCATGTTAATTACTGCTGCATCGGGCAGAGCATCCGACGTGCAGTATTCATAATCGTCGGCAGAGCATCGACAGCGCGTGCATGTTAATTAATGCTGCATCGGGCAGAGCATCCGACGTGCAGTATTCATAATCGTCGGCAAAGCTTCGACAGCGCGTGCATGTTAATTACTGCTGCATCGGGCAGAGCATCCGACGTGCAGTATTCATAATCGTCGGCAGAGCATCGACAGCGCGTGCATGTTAATTACTGCTGCATCGGGCAGAGCATCCGACATGCAGTATTCATAATCGTCGGCAGAGCATCGACAGCGCGTGCTTGTTAATTACCGCTGCATCGGGCAGAGCATCCGACGTGCAGTATTCATAATCGTCGGCAAAGCTTCGACAGCTCGTGCAACCCCCTCTCTTTTATGAGAAGTTACACGGCATAAGCTGCAATCAGCCTTCAATGCAGCGATCCCTCTCTCTTTACGTGATGGTGACTACTCTCCGGGCGTTGACACATCTCGAGGGTGACACCGCACGCAATGTCGTCGGTAGCCCTTAACTTCACCCGCTCGGGCAGAGCCTCCGACAGGCAGTATTGATGATATGCATTTCGAGGGTGACACCGCACGCAATGTTGTCGGTAGCGCTTAGCTTCACCTGCTCGGGCAGAGCCTCCGACAGGCAGTATCAATAATATGCATCTCGAGGGTGACACCGCACGCACAGTTGTCAGTAGCCCTTAGGATTTGCTACCGGGTTTTATAGGTGAACGTGTTTTCAGAATTGTTCAATTATCTAGTGAACTTATGTATACTTACACCTTCAAATAGAGTATATATCCTGAAAATATTATGAAATTCCCATGCACCGAAGATGGTGTAATGAATATTTTTTTATAGTGAATATGATATTATAAAAAAAAAATACATACCGCTAAAGTCAATCTTTCCATATCAATTAGCATAGCAAGAAATGAAAGATCATTTAGCTTGGCAAGAAATGAAAGATTAGTCTTGGTAACAGCTTGGTAAACCCATATTTCATCTAACTCTCATCTATGTTTTTTAAATGATTTTTTATTTTGACTTATGGATAAATGCTGTAAAATTGTGGTAGAAAAAATCAAACAAAAATGTCAGTCATAGTATACTTTATTAAAAGCTAACCAAATAAAAGGAAATTTTATTCTCTTCAAAAATAAGCAAAAATTAACAAAATCGGTCAATTCATACCAGAGATATGGCTCACTAATGGTTGGAAAAATGAATTTTACAGGAGAGCCATTTAAAGTTTAAAAAGAATGTGTCGCCATATTTAAAACTCTCCTGCACCGTAGTCACGCCTGTCATGTCTTTCTTGTTTACGTTTTCTCACCACACGCATACACTCACGCCTCCTGCCACGTATTTTGATGGATGACTGCTGTATTTGAGTGTATGGTGGTGCAAAGAGAGGAAGCACAAATCCGTCTTCATACCCGACGTTGTACTCTAAGACAGCTTGCCCAATAGCATATTCCAGAATGTTTTTGTTTGCATTCTTATACTTTGAGCAGTACCGCCAGATACGTGAATGCAAGTGCTCATTCACGTTTTGTATTTTTCCAAGGAGGCATGCAGATAACAATTTGTCGGAGGTTAGCCTCTTCTTGCAGGTAACTTTTTCTAAATATAATATTTTCATCTTCAACTGCTAGCATCTGTGACGACTGACAAACTTCTAATCTTCTCCTTTTAAGAGATGAGGTGGAGGGGCTTGGAGTGGAGGTGCTTTGGGTAGACGTGCTTGGAGTACAGGCTGTTGGGTTGGAGGTGATTGGAGTCGCCGCGGTGGAGGCAGGTGGCGTGGCTGGAACACTGATGTCTTTTTCCTCTTCTAACTTTCGTTTTTTACACTCCCTGGCCGTCTCCGCTTTCTTGCGCATCTTCAACACGTGCTTCTTTACCCCTCCCATGATTACAGCTTGAGAAATAATGGCAAAAAAGAATAAATCGCGTGTGTGTCTGGGAGGCCGGGAAGCGACAACCTTACCCCTTCAGCTTTGGTAAGGCACTGAAGGCCAGGGCCCGTATTCTACATACCGTCATAACTTTTTCTGACGGTCAAAGCGGAACAAAATGGCTCATTTCACCCAAAACTCCGTCAGAAAATCAAATGGTCGACCATCAACAAATATGGACGACCATAAAATTGCGCGGACGCTGAGGTCAGGTTCACCCTGTCATAACTCTGCTTATGACCGTCAGAAGCGCGTCAACATGGCAGCCCCACGTCAACACGCTCCCCAGCCTTTTCGAAGAAGAGACGTACTGAACGAGCTCAGCGATGCTGAGCTTATCAGAAGATACAGATTTGACAAGGAAGGTATTTTGTACGTCACTAATCTTGTGAGGAAGCCTTGTCAAGTGACACCAAGAGGAGAAACCCACTCACCCCGGAGATGAAGGTGATCATCACACTACGGTATCTTGCCACGGGAAAAATGCAAATGTGTAGCAGCGACGACCTCGGCCCATCACAGCCCAGCATCAGCAGAGCCATCACCCAGACCATTGACGCCCTTGCAAACGTCAATATTCTCAAGCAGTTCATCAGCTTCCCCACCACCCAAGACGTTACTGAGGCGAACAAGGCAGACTTCCTCACCATTGCAAATTTTCCCGGGGTTATTGGTGTCGTTGATGGGACACACGTAAGGATTGTGGCACCAAAGGAGGAGGAAGACGTGTTTGTCAACCGCAAGGGCTATCACAGTATTAATGTGCAGGTCATATTTGATGCCAACTATCGAATACTGGATATCCTAGCGAAGTGGCCTCAGTGCATGATGCACGTATTTTGAATGGCTGTGGAGTGGCAGAATTGTTCCAGAGAGGGCATGTGCCACCAGGTAGTCACTTGTTGGGAGACAGTGGCTATCCCAGCAAGCCATGGCTCCTGACACCTTACCTGCGACCTCTGCCTGGACCTCAGTCACGCTATAATAGGTGAGTAGATTGTCTTTATTTTTCTTTTGGGTATCAGTATAGTTTCTTACAATAAACATGTTGAATGTGAGATCCGCTAAAAATTTTGTAAGAGTTGACATGCCACGCACTACCAGGTGCAATTAGCAAACTGAGCCAATCACAACAGCTACCTATTATATACAGAGTTCGGATAATAGGTTAGGCTAAGTTTCGACTGATTGAAAAAAACTTAATTATTTAAGTTCATTTTAGAATAATAAAAAAAATGAAAATAGCAAATAAATCAGGAAAAAACTCAACCTAATCTAGATTAACTGGCAACAAATAATACACATATTATATCAGCTTAAATAATAATTAATGACGTTAATAATAAGTACATCAGATTTAAAGAAAATAATACACCTTTTCACCTTAAAATTTAAAGAAAAAGATCTTTAAATGAAAAAAAATGTCAGAATTTTAAAGAGTTGATTTTCCTAGTAAAAAAGTTGACCAAATTTAAAAAGTTGACTTTTAAATTAAAACACTTGACTTTCAAATTACAAAAGTTGACTCAAATTTTTAAAAATAGATTTCAATTTAAAAAATGTAATTAACCCGGTAACAGCGACGGGCCAAATTTGTGGCTTTACCGTGTAGCAGCGACAGGCCAAATTTGTGCCATGATATAAACCCCTCAAAATAGATGATACATAATCTGATCACAAATGCTCTGATATATATTATGAAATGGTTTGTGTGAGGGGTGATTTTTTCTCATTTTTCTCGCTTGGAGGGACCATTAACCCGTGGGCTTTGGCTATGGGAAAGCCGAGAAGTGCCTGAGAAATGACAAAATTACTCTACATTTTGAGACTAAAAAAAGAGCATGGAATGTACATCAGAGTACTCCTCTCATAACCACAGCCACGACTCATCAAAGCCCTAAAAAGGGTCTGTCGACGTTCTCGGGTTAAGAAACATGATCCCCGCTGCTACCGGGTTAAACTGAAAAAAAATTGTCAAGGACAGTCAAATTTAGTCAAGCAAAATCAAATTTAGTCAAGCTAGGTATGGCAAGTAGTGAATTTACCCATAGTTAATGGAACATAAGTACTTAATATTGACTGCCATTATCATTTGTATTTTCTTTTAGGGCCCACAAACGGACACGGAGTGTTGTGGAACGGGGAATAGGACAGCTCAAGCGCCGCTTTCATGTCCTACACAGCGAGGTCCGAGTAACTCCCCCGGTGAAGGTGTGCAAGCTGATACATGTATGCGGCATGCTCCACAACATCTGCAAGGACAGGAATATTCCCATTCCTCTCGATGCGGCTCAACCTAACGCTGAAGAAGTGGATCTTGCCATGGCACAACCTGAAGGTGTGCAAGTTGTGCCGCCACTTCCAGCTGGTCAGCGGAATGAAGGTCGCCTGTATCGAGATGAATTCTGCAACTTGCATTTCCAGTAAGTTGGATATTTTATACATATATGTTTTTCGAATTGAATCTGGGAAACACTCATTTCTTAAGAATCTGCATTATTCTGTATCATTATTATTATGAAACTACCTACTAGTTAATTTGTTTTTCGTTCTAGCAATGGAGACTGAAACCCGTTCCTCAGCACGACTGGACAAGTACATGCCAAGGTAATGTTCCACTTGCATTAATAAAGTAATCAATCTATCAATCAATTATAACCCATATTCCTTTTGTAAACATTTGCAAATTAACATTCCTCTCTTTGTTGTCAATACTCTAAAAACACTCATAGTACTCCTTCAATCTTCTTATACACTTACAATTACATTCCTATTCACACCCTTTACATTCATAGTTCATACACACCTTTTCATTCTTTTCTCATGCTCCCTTCACTTCCTTCAAGAACATCTCCCTATTATTCCGAAAGTCATTTCTCACCTTCCTTCCTAGCTCTTCACACATTGCCTTTTTATTCTCCATTAGTGTTCTTTTTGCATTTTTTTTACACATTCATTTTAATCTCTTTTTCCAGTGCATTTGTACACTGTATCATTCCTGCATAAGCATAATTAAATTAGTACAACTAAGGTTTCACAATCATAGAACTATGTGCATCCTTGTCTACTTTTATTAGGTATATTATTTGTTTTTCCTTTCCTTTTCAATTTGTAACTTCAGCAAAATTTGTTTAAGACGCATGGCTTCCGCTTTTTCTTTGGCAGCTGCCTCCCGTGCCCTTTCAGCTGCCTCCTGCGCCCTTGCAGCTGCCTCCTGCGCCCTTGCAGCTCCTATGAAGGCCCGAGCACAAGCCGCCACCTCCTCTGCGGCTGCCTTCATGGCCCGTGCAGCCTCCTCCCCAGCCTGTGCAGCTGCTGCTGTAGCTCTTGAAGCTACAGCTTCCTCCTCAACAGCTGCCACCTTTGCTTGAGCAGCTGCTGCATCATCCTCAGTTGGCACCTTCCCCCGGGCACCCCCCTCAGTCTGTGGCTGCAGGGTGGGCTCAGGCACAATTACTGTTGGTGCCTCAGCACCTCCCTGACCTACAATGAGCTGGCTCGCTGGCTCTGCTGCGTCTTCACTGCAAGTAATGTAAAAAGTCATGGAATGAGTGTACAAATGAGCAGTTATAAACTAATGCAGATCTGCCATAGGGTATCTTTTTCCTTTCATATACTAGGGAGTAAATATGGCATAGTGTTATGGAAATGGAAGGCATACTCATACTAAATTAATGACAATCAATAAGGTCTAGAAGAGTTGCATATCTTTGCGGGGATTGATATTAAGAGGAGGATTCAATGAGTTCTCGGCCTAACAAAGAAGGAGTGGAGACAGGAGCCCGCCAATGCTGTAACATGTTGGTATAGGTTCCAACAAGTAATGCATGGGCTGGCATCCTTTCAGCATTTTCTATTGAGTTACACGGTGACTTTTCATAAGTGATTCACCCACCATTCTTCAGGGACGGAATTTCATAATTGAAGACGATATTGGAGAAGTGCATCACATTCAAAGGTGGTTACGTTAAAACATAAAAAAAAGAAGTGGAGTGAACCTTTGCTCTATTTTTCCTCATTCTGAGGTAGGCCAA
This sequence comes from Eriocheir sinensis, assembly GCF_024679095.1. NCBI lineage: Eukaryota > Metazoa > Arthropoda > Malacostraca > Decapoda > Varunidae > Eriocheir > Eriocheir sinensis. Next base: position 5,972 of record NW_026110934.1, on the reverse strand, counting down.
GAACTCATTGAATACACCTTAATTGAGAAGTACTATGAACCAAGGTAGGATTGCATCAATTGATAGAAGTTGCTGTAGCTTTGACGTTACCTGCAGGTATAGTTAACTTGAACTAAAGCCTTTAATTAAACAATCTATTCCAACAGTAAAGATATCTCTCTCATATGTTCTTTCCAAGTGATGAGTTATGTTTCTAGTGTTTTGTAACATACTGGTTGAAGCAAATGACAGGCTTTTATTACTTTTGCTAAGCAGAACTGAACATATTTAAAAATGAGAAGAATAGAACTAAAGAGTGTACTTCACAAATTAAACAAATAGATACATACATGTCGACAGTCCTTTGATGTCCAAGGTCATCAATCTCCTCAAACCCCATGATGACCTTGCTGTCTTGCCCCAAAATGTCCCCTACAAGCTCATCAATGGGGTCAAGGGGAGGGGGTGGAGGGCCGCCACCTGGGAAAAATAAAATTCATGTATTTTTGCTTTTTCCCCTACTACTAAAGCACTACATAAGTGTCTTCTCAGAATGTAATGCTAAAGTGGATTATGACAGGTACTTTACTGAGATGTTATAAAACTTGTTTTTGTCTCCTGCCTTTAACTTGACCTCTCTCAACGAGAGTGTATCAAGACACCTCTCCACCCGGAATTGACCTCTCTTTTGACTACTCTATACTATCTTCTGTTGTGAGAGCGGCAATTAGTGGGCTTTTTTTCTACACTTTTTGTTGCCATTGAGCCAACTCTTTTGTTGTAAAACAAAATTATATATAAAAAAAAATAACTGCTGCACTCCCACCACTATTCAAGGTTGTGTGTGTTAGAAAGGAGCATTTCTTCCTCTTTCATACTTTATCTTGCAGGCATCTCTGATGAAAGAAAGTACAAGTAATAAGGGTAAGAATGGACTCTACATAATATTCATTACAAACTTAAACTGATTTATAAACTAAACTGGCAAATTTATGGCAAATAGCATCCTGTTTCTTTCAATACAAAACTATTTCAATGTGATTGATTTCCATCAAGCAGTTGTCTGTTGATGGCAACAAGTATGGGTATTGCAACATACTTCTATAAATATCCATGTTTGTGTATATATATATATATATATATATATATATATATATATATATATATATATATATATATATATATATATATATATATATATATATACACACACACACAAGACTCATTTTAGTACCGTGCCAGTATTTCATTACCTACCTTATGAAACATCACTAGCTCTTCATATATCTTTTCTACAAATGTTCAACAATCATGGAAATGCTTTCAAAATCCAATTCAAGGACTATTTATTGTTGAAAATAGGGGATAATATTCACGAAAGCGTAGCCCCCTATGGCGGCGGCCGCGGCGACGGTGCAGCTGGTGCTGTGAGAAATACCTCCTCGCAGAAATAAGACATATATATGTGGGGAGGGTCCATGGGGTGGTGCAGCCCCCCCTGGTTAAAAGGGGGCGTCGAGGGGGGTGATGCCCCCCCGTTAGCAGGTCGTAAAGTTCGGTTGGAGAAATTTAAATATGCTCTCCCACCCTAAACCCTCTGCGAGATATTTTGCAGCTGCACCGTTGCCGCGGCCGCCGCCAAAGGAGGCTACTCTTTCGTCAATATTATCCCCTATTTTCAATAATAAATAGTCCTTGAATTGGATTTTGAAAGCATTTCCATTATTGTTGAACATTTGAAGAAAAGATTTATGAAGAGCTAGTGATGTTTCATAAGGTAGGTAATGAACATAAGAACATAAGAATGTTGGAGTCTGCAAGAGGACAGTAGGCCTATACAAGGCAACTCCTTTGACCCTAAGCTCCCGTGTATCTAACCCCACCTGGTATCGCTGTCCATGAACTTATTTATATATATATGATATTCAAAGTGCTCAGAATGAGACAAAAATGTGTAATGGGTGTTTATCAGTTAAAGCTAATACTATATGAAAACTTACTTACCAGTTCCATTCCGATGATCTCGAAATTTCTTCAGCTTCATCCTTGACTTAGAAGTGATGGTGAACCATCGCTTCTTTACCTCAACGGCCGTCCTCTCATGGTGGAACTGTCCATTCAGGTCGGCCGTAATCTTCGTCCAGACGTCGTGTTTCTTTTGGTTGGAAACACCAACCGTCTTGAAGTTCCTCTTCAATACGTGGACTTCGTCCCTGTATAACATAGCCAGCTGGAGAGACTCGTCGTCTCCCCAGTTAGCCTTCCTTTGACGTTTACTGCGCTATGGCCCCTATTCTACATAGTGCTTATGGTCGACCATAACTAACCGTCAAAGCTAACAGAATTTATGACCGTCAGTAGAATCACCGTCAGAAGTCTTCTTCTTCTTCTTCTTGTCGTCGGCCATAGCGCAGTAAATCAACAACACCGTGAGCCGCTAGAACGCACGGCTCACAATTTGTTAACTTTAAATTTATGGAATATAATATATTATTGACATCATTTTCTTTGATTTAAATTATTTTGACCTCATATTACGACTTTTTGGGAAGTTAGAAATAGTAAAATAGAAATTCATTATGGGAAAATGCGCTGAAACGTGTTCCCGTTGAAAAGTGTGTAAACAAATGTACCGCCCTCTCAGCTGTTCGGCAGTGTTTACTTACGGCCAGCACAGCATGGATTCTCAATCTAAACGTCAAAGGAAGGCTAACTGGGGAGACGACGAGTCTCTCCAGCTGGCAATGTTATACAGGGACGAAGTCCATGTATTGAAGAGGAACTTCAAGACGGTTGGTGTTTCCAACCAAAAGAAACACGATGTATGGACGAAGATTACGGCCGACCTGAATGGACAGTTCCACCATGAGAGGACGGCCGTAGAGGTAAAGAAGTGATGGTTCACCATCACTTCTAAGTCAAGGATGAAGTTGAACAACTTTCGAGATCATCGGAATGGAACTGGTAAGTAAGTTTCCATATATTAGCTTTAACTGATAAACACCCATTACACATTTTTTGTCTCATTCTGAGCACTTTGAATATCATATATATATATATATATATATATATATATATATATATATATATATATATATATATATTTATATATATATAGTAAAGATTAGTTTTAGTACCATGCCAAATGGTTCGCTTTGCCTCTTGAGCGCTGGCCGAGGCAGTCACTGACGGGTAAACGGCGGGAGTAAGGGACTCAGGTATCACGAGCGCTGGCCGAGGCCAGCGGGTAATCGGCGGGGGTAGGTCGCTCGCCCTTAATGGTTCGCTTTGCCTCTTGAACGCTGGCCGAGGCAGTCACTGACTGATCGAGTGACGGGTAAATGGCGGGCGTAACGGACTCATACCTCGCGAGCGCTGGCCGAGGGCAGCGGGTAATCGGCGGGGGTAGGACGCTCGCCCTTAATGGTTCGCTTTGCCTCCTGAGCGCTGGCCGAGGCAGTCACCGACTGCTCGAGTGACGGGTAAACGGCTGGAGTAACGGACAAGTCAAGGAGACACTGGCCCTTCATACGACATACAATTTGCTGTATGGCGGGTAAACTTTGCCTCTCTAGCGCTGGACGATGCCCTCAGTCATGAATCGTGTGGCGGGTAAACGGCGGGGGTAACGCGCCAGCACCTGGGGCGGTAAACGGCGGGGGTAGGTCGCTCGCCCTTATAATGGTTCGCTTTGCCTCTTGAGCGCTTGCCGAAGCAGTCACTGAATCCTCGAGTGACGGGTAAACGGCTGGAGTAACGGACATGTCAGGGAGACACTGGCCCTTCATACGACATACAATTTGCTGTGTGGCTGGTAAACTTATTGACTTGAGCGCTGGACGAGGCCCTCAGTCATGAATCGTGTGGCGGGTAAACGGCGGGGGTAACGCACAAGCACCTAATGGCTCGCTTTGCCTCGCGAGCGCTGGACGAAGCAAGGGGGAAGGGATATCTCATGACCGCGGTAGCGTATTTTAATTAACACCAAAAGCATATTCCTAGGGACATCTCATGACTGAGTGCTCGCATTTTCAATCAATCAGCACCGTACACATTACAGTTGAACCACATTAACTATACACTTGCGTAGTGTACATATGTTGCTCACTTTCAGTCCGGGAGAAAAGGAGCATTTTGGGGTGCTCAGCTCAATTCGTGCTCCCTATCTCGCTCATTCCAGTCACACCAAGAAAATCGAACTTTCAGGGACTGGAATGAGCGAGATAGGGAGCACGGACTGAGCTGAGCACCCTAAAATGCACCTTTTCTCCCGGACTGAACGTGAGCAACATACCTACACTAAGCAAGTGTATATTTAATGTGGTTCAACTGTAATGTGTGCGGTGCTGATTGATTGAAAATACGAGCACGCAATCATGAGATGTCCCTAGGAATATCTTCAATTTTAGACATTCCTACGCTACGAAGGTGGATAGTTAATGTGGTTCAACTGTAATGTCTGAGGGTGTTAATTACTTGAAAATACGCTACCCCAGTCATGAGATGTCCCTAGGAATTTCTTCAACTTTAGACATACGGACGCTACGCAAGTCTACAATTAATTTGTTTTCGGTGCTAATTAAAATACGCTACCGCAGTCATGAGATATCCCTAGGAATAGCTTCGGGAGAAAAGGAGGATTTTGGGGTGCTCAACTCAGTCCGTGCTCCCTATCTCGCTCATTCCAGTCTCAGAAATTCCGATTTTCTTTGGTGGGTCGGCTGGAGTAACGGACAAGTCAATGAGACACTGGCCGTTCATACGACATACAATTTGCTATGTGGCGGGTAAACTTTGCCTCACGAGCGCTGGACGAGGCCCTCAGTCATGAATCGTGTGGCGGGTAAACGGCGGGGGTAACGCGCCGGTGTGGCGAGATATTGTGATCGATTAAGGTTCGCCGAAATATTTTGACCGATTCGCGAGACTCGTTTCATGCCGCCTGCCAGGCGCACGTTGCCAGGTTCCTAACCCATTTTTTCTGTAGCTTTGCCATTAAAATATCTTGAGATTCCGGAAAAATTCTGTAGATTATACACACACACACACACATTTATATATATATATATATATATATATATATATATATATATATATATATATATATATATATATATATATATATATATATATATATATATATATAAATATTATATATATATATCGGGACTAGACTAAATTAAACTCAATACTACATCAATTACATAATATTTTCATTTACATTTATTACCAGTTTTTTGGCTTATTTTTGCCATTACAAAATAAAAAAATCCTCCTGAATGTGAAACTGAAATTATGAATGGAGTGCAAAAATCAGCATAATACAAAATTATTAAAAAATATTGAAAAAAACTGATCTACTCACTGTTATCATCTTCTATGTCTTTTGCCATACTGTACATATCCTCTTTCATTAACTTCATCATTTGAGTTGGCAAATTCATATTAAAACATGTACTAGTGTTTGAGAAGAGTCTCTTAGTGTGCAACAGGCCAGTCAAAGTACCAGTAGACAAGCGGTTTCTAAGCTTTGTTTTCATTCTATTCACTGCAGAAAACACCCTCTCTACTGTTGCACTGGAATGAGGTAAGCATAAAAGGTTGAGCATAAATGAAGCTAAATGAGGAAATAGAGGTTCATCGCCCCCTGACTTGAGATCACGTACATTTACCGAAAACTGCACTGGTGTTGCATCATGCTGAGTGTTCAAGTCAGTGTTTCTCAACATTGGGAAAGAGTTCTTGGAGGGCATGTGGCGTGAAAGATATAGGGAATGATATCTTGCCCCGAGAACATAGACTTTCCGCATGTTTTTTTGTTTTCTTTTCACAGGAGCTGCCGATACAAAGGCCTGGCTGGGGAGAAATCCCGAGCCACCTGTGACATCAAGATCAAGATCAAGATCAAGATCAAGATCAAGATCATGCCCACACTCCAAATAATATCGCATTGCAAGTGAGTAGTGTGACGTTAGACATATGGCACCATTGTC
>NW_026110933.1:0-55815 GCF_024679095.1 Eriocheir sinensis | reverse complement strand
GCTGCCGGGTTGCGGTACGACACCTCCAATGCTGCGCGCTGATTGGCTACGTTCCACTATTTCCTGGCGGTTCAATTTATCCCGCTGGGCCGCTACACCGGCAGAAAGGGGACGCCGTTTAAGGGAAGAGGAGGATGAAGGTTTGGAGGCTGCCTAATGGTACGACCGTTAACCCCTTCACTCTGGCGACGCCGACGTCGGCGTCCAACGGGCATCCGATGGCATCACCGTTAGTCCTCTTCTAAACCTCTTAATTCTCTTCCATTTCCTCTTAATCCTCTTCTAAACCTCTTAAGAGGAAATGGAAGAGGATTAAGAGGAATTTAGAGGAGGATTGAGAGGTTTAAGAGGAGGATTAATCCTCTTCCATTTCCTCTTGACCCTTTCCATACTCTGACGCCGACATCTGCGTCACAGATGGAAAGGGTTAATAACAGGCATAAAGGAGTCAGAGGGGGGGATGAGTAGGAGGAATATGCCCAGAATCGTCAAGAGTGAAGTTGTTACAGAAAGTTTGAGAGAAGAGTTCAGCCTTAGAGATAGATGAGACGGCGGTGCTGCGGTCAGGGTTAAGGAAAGGAGAGAAAACTGAAGAAGTGAAATTGGAGGAGAAATTTTTGGCTAGGTGCCAGAAGTCCTGAGAGGAATTAGTAAAAGCAAAGTTTTGACATTTGCTATGGATGAAAGAGGTTTTGGTAAATCGAAGAATAGATTTGGCACGATTCCGGAGCGGCAATGTAAAGATCAGCAGGAGTGCGAAGGCTCTGGTACCTTTTGTGAGCTACCTCTTTATCTTTGACAGCACGAGAACAAGCGTGATTAAACCAAGGCTTTTTAGCATGAGGAGTAGAGAAAGTACGTGGAATGTATGCCTCCATTTCAGAGACAATCACCTCTGTAATGCGCTGAGCACACACAGAGGGGTCTCTTTCCTGGAAACAGTAATCATTCCACGGGAAATCCGAAAAGTACATCCTCAGGTCGTCCCACACACAGACCACAGTTTCCCCATATTCCAACTTTGGTCTAAATGTAGTGGTAATCATCTTTTTCATCATATCTTTATCCATGTAATGGAATGCTATTCCTATGTTTCTCAGCATTCTATACGTATCTCCGAATATCCTATTTACATGACTCTCTGACTGTTGATTATCTTGTATTAACACTCCCAAATCTCTCTCCTTGAACTTTTAATATTTCTCCATCTCCCATTCTATATGTCCATTTTGGTCTCCCTTCACTCTTTCCCTTTTCCATTACATGACATTTCTTCACATTGAACTCCATCTCCCATTTCTTACTCCAGTCCCAAATCTTATTTAGGTCCTCTTGCAGAATTTCACAGTCTTTACTATTTCTTATGTGTCAGCAATTTCGCATCTGATACCCACAGAATGGCGTATGAAAACATCCCGTGAGTTGGCGCGGAGCGTGTGTGTGTGTGTGTGTAAGTAAATATGCACATGTGTGTGTAGCTGACATTCACTGCGTGAGGATTGGAGTCTGACCGTCAAGGAAGTACAACCATGCAGTGCAGGTCAGTGTTGCCAACTCCTCCGTAGCATTTCTGGCACGCCTCACCCATAAAAGTGTTCCCAAAGCAGGAGGTACAGGAAAAACACTTGGAATCTGAAGGCCACCACTTTAACCCGTGTGGGTCGGGTGACGGCGTCGGGTGGCGGAGTTCCCGCCATCCGACCCGCCGCTTCGCTTGACAAAAAATACCACCTCTTCCCAACATCATATCTCTGCCGTGCTGCAACCTAGACACTTCAAAATTATTTAATCGTGGAGAGGAAGGATTGGCGATGAAAAAACAGTATAAATTATTATGTTTTCGTTTGAAATTGCCACACGGGGAATTGATGAAAGACACCTATTTTCCAAAATTTATCAACACCGCCCGTGCGCTGCAAGAACGACAATAGTCCTCTAGCCCGACCCTAATGGGTTAAGAACCAAACTCCTGCTGCAAATTTTGATTTGGATAACATCATGTTAATCCAAAGGAATCGTGTAATTTAAAATGCATACCTAGTACTGGTTTTCAGCGTCGTGTTAGGGGGGGCGCCAGGGGGGTATTTTTTGACGAATATTTTTTAAACTGACTAAATTAGTTTTTCTCGCTCAACATATTGGGGATGCTATGTACTACCAGGTAATGAAGCATACTTTTGTAGAATATTAAAAAACAGGGTCCCTTTGAGATATTTAAATGGCCCGTGCTGTTACGTCATAGCGCGCTAGCACACGTGGTATTTCTCAGGGCTTGTATGCACGTAAAATTCACATTAGAAATAGTCTTTTTCCCTCTAAATTTTGTCATCCATCATCCCTTTATCCACTTGTGACAGCTGCCGAATGTGAAATGCGCTTGCGCGCTCTGCTGCTCAACTCTCACCCAATGTTTTTTTTTTTTTTTTACGTTGCTGCCTATTGCGCCGGTAGGCATCTTCCCGGTGGGGCCTGATGGTCCGTTCTGGCGCAGGCGAGTGTTTATAGTGGCGTCACCCAGATGTTGACCGGGGAGGGCGCCGAAATTTTCCGCTGCGCTACACCCCAATAACGTCTTTACAATGACATACAACCGCAAAGCGACCACGAGCAGATTTATGAACATGAAGAAGGCTTCTGGAACAAAATGGAGACCCAGGAAACATGCAAGAAAGCAACGCTAGAAGCAAGAGTCACGACTCTGTCTTCACACCAACCTCACCGCCACCACCACCACCACCACCTTTGAGTGATAATACTTTTTTATTATAAAGGGGGACCAGATGCCTTATCCTTCTCCAGTAAGTGAACAAGGTATAAACAATCATATGTGAAGATTTCATGCCAATCAAATGAATACAAATGGCAAGACACATGAAATGGAAAAAACAAATATTTAGGAGCCAAAATCTCGAAGAGCTGTTTTATACACTTCAAAAAAATTCACAAAATCGACAAAACGTCTGACAGTCTTTTGTAAGGTATCAATATAAACTACAACTAAATGGCAATTTTTCTCATTTTGTACATTTTCAAAAATGTAAAAAGAAAACGGGAGAAAAGTGGAGAAAATTATTAGTGAAAAAGAAAATTCAATTTTTTTTTTGGATCCAAAACAAAAAATAAAAAATTTACAAAATGAGAAATGTAGAAATATACACAAAGTTTCTATGGTATTTTTTTTCAAAGCAATTGACTAAAAACTAAAGTCTGTGAAACAAAAAGAAGATTTTATGCTTTGTTTGAGTCTCCCCTACACATTCACCCAAATTTTAAAAATTCACAGAATGTCATACATTTACACCAACACATAACATACTAAAATTTCAAAGCCATAGAACATACTGTGTGCCCAGGAGGGACCTCCCCTGGCGCCCTCCTTAAACCAATTCACGTACCTTAAACCGCGTAAAACGAAAGGTAGCTGACTGAAAGAAGGAAGAGCACCCACAACCAGAATGAAGAATGTCACGCTGCAGGTACACATGTGGAGCTGTTTTGGTGCTAGCACCTGGCCTGGCCGCAGTTGTTGGATAAAATATGAACATATTTTTATATTCTGATTCTGTTGTTTATTCAATGTTTTGCACAAGAAAAGGAATAATAAAAACATTAGTTTCTTTTTGGAATGAAGTATTCTTTAGGAAATACAATAGTTGCATCCCCCCTGCTGGCCAAGAACACACTGAGTCCAAGACTTGTGTTGAGTTCCTGCCGGCCTCCCTGCTGTGTTGTTGGCAGCAGTCTGCTGTCTTCACTGTGGGCTGCAGTACTTATCTTTTCCTCATTTCTACAAACTGTGAGGACGAAACTTTTACTTCTGGTGAGTTTTGATTTATTTGCTATTAATTTGCATTACTTGTTTTGCATAAATCACTACTTTTGGGAGTAAAACTTTGGCATAGGTTATCACCAGTTGTCTCATGCCTCAGGCCCATGATGGCATATTGCACTCAACAGCCGGCATTGGGGCACACTGGCAGGAGTGAGAGGTGGTGCTCAGGTTATCACATGTGGCAGACCCACTCACACCTGTTTCATAGCTGACTTGACGTTATCACCATGGTTGCTGAGCTGCTGAAAACTGGGACTGCAAATGTAGGGGAGAGCAGTCATGATTTGGCCACTTTTAATTAAAATATTTTTAGAAAAAAAGAAGCAGTAGTGTAATTTTTTTTATATGATCCTTCATCATTTGGCTCTGAAGTTTCTAATAAGACACCCGCAGCAGCCATTTCCAGTTTTCAGCAGCAGGCGATGAAACACAAGTTTCTAATTTGTCCGAACCATCCCACCCATGGTGATGGTGCGGCCAGGGGGGTGGGATGGTACGAACACTCCTATTACTCGGCATAATCTTAATATTACTTAAGTTCGATTGGCTAATAAACCAGAAAATATCTATTCCAAGACATTTATATAAGCACAAAAGTATCCTCTCATTATTTAAAGGAAAACTATATAAAAAGAATTATGGAATTATGGCTTTCTTCTTTTCTCACAAGCATATCTGAATATAAATCAACCAAATTAAACTTTTTATAACCACTGCAACACCTGTGCTATTTAAACTGATATTAAATGAGTGAAAATCATGAAAAAATCAACTATCTTAATCATCACGACTCTGAAAAACAAATGTGTGGTCACAATCCACCTCCAGCACGAGAGCTGGGTGTTCCTGTTTTACGGCGATACCTTCGCCGAGCATTGCTGCGTCACCGTAATAATGAACATTTCTCTACTTTACTGCCATATTCCTGAAGAGAGCTTATGTTACACGTTAGAAATATTACAAAGGATGCAAAAAACCCATAAAACTGACTTGCATAAAAAAGAACAGCTCTGAGGGTGTGGTTGTCCCGTGTGGGCAAGGCAACAAAGTTTTGCACGTTCACGCAAGATCTTGCGGCACTGTTGTACAATAAATATGGCGCTCCCTGCTAAAGTGAAGTAGAGCCACGGGGGTCAATACTGAGATATCACTTGCCTCACATCAACCAACTATTCAGGCATTCTCAGGCACGTTTTCAGACTATGAACTCACGGAAGCTCAATTTTTCGTGACTCTCCCTGCCAATCAGTGGGTACAGCGGGCCTCACCCTCTTGCTTTCTGCAAGGCAAGGTTTACTCTCTCTCCAATTATTTTTTTCATTTAATATTACAGTAAACAGTGGTTGTGAGCTGGAGTAAAAAACAAAAAATCAAAACAGCGTCACTGCCTAACTTTTGCTCAGGGGTTGATTCAAGGCAAAGGCATCTGTGAAACAACAATCACCAAAATCAATGCTGTCCCTGTTTTCTCATTTTCTTCTGCGTGTTGCTTGCCTCGCTCTCGCACTGGGTATGATTCGCAGCATGGATGAGCAGTGATCATGCAACTTCAACCACAGTTTTCTCGTTTTCTTGTGTGTGCCGCTTGCTTCACTTCACAGGGAGCGCCACAAATGTGATATCCAGACCTTCCCACTGTCTGAATCATCCCCGCTCTCCTCTGTAGCATTGATAGTCTTTTGGGAAGGAAATTCAGCAGTAACAGTTAGCAAGTGTTTCCTTGGGTGAAACGTTTGTCAGATGCAAGACTTTGGTCGCCAAATACAACATAGTTTGCTGGAGGGGGGGGAAATAATGGCCAAATAGGAGAGTCTGGTCGCCTAATAGAATCTGGCTAGTGACTGACTGGGGTCATCAAATGTGAACATACCAAATCAGTACAAAACTAATGCGAGACTTGACTGTAATTCTTACGGGAAAATGTTATTGAATATATAGGTTTCTGAACAGCTTTCAAGAATGAATGGAGTTTGAGAACCAAGGTTCCACTGTACATAGTAGTAGTTGTGGTAGTAATTAACAGTAGTAGTAGTAGTAGTAGTAGTAGTAGTAGTAGTAGTACCAAATAATAGTAGTAGTAGTAGTAGTACCAAATAATAGTAGTAGTAGTAGTAGTAGTAGTACCAAATAATATCAGCAGTAGTAGTAGCAGTAGTACCAAATAATAGTAGTAGTAGTAGTAGTACCAAATAATAGTAGTAGTAGTACCAAATAATAGTAGTAGTAGTAGTAGTAGTAGTAGTAGTAGTAGTAGTAGTACCAAATAATATTATTATTAGTAGTAGTAGTAGTAGTAGTAGTAGTAGTTGAAGTAGTAGTTGTAGTAGTAGTAGTTGAAGTAGTAGTAGTAGTAGTAGTAGTAGTAGTAGTAGCAGTAGTAGTAGTAGTAGTAGTAGTAGTAGTTGAAGTAGTAGTAGTAGCATTTACGTACGGTGTCAAGCATAAATGGAAGTACCTCATAAGGACAGTTCCTGATGTTAAAATACCTAAAAAGATGCTATCAGAAACACCTTCATACCGCGATAGCAAGGGGAGAATGTCCCGTGACCAGGAGAGAAGATTGCTGGAGTGAGTTGCAAGAATGGGTGGCCTCGGCATCACCAACCCCATCTGGCTGAGTCTCTGAACAGGAACTCAAACTCATCACATCTCCCTCTCCCTGGATATATTACCACCAATCAAAATGAAAGGAAGACAACCCTCAAGATATTAGGTCACTAAGGAATGAAATCTCCATAAACAGAGAAGGAAAACAGAGAGACACTCTGGTGACCTAATGAGAGAACTCCCAGAAGACACAAGGAGGAGGACAGATATTGCACAGGAAGTGGGTGCTTCAAACTACAAACACTACCTATCAGGGCAAAAGGCTTCAACTTAAACAAAAAAGAATTTACTGATGCCCTTGCCCTCAGGTATGGCTGGCCAGTGGATGGGCTCCCAAACATGTGTAACTGTGGCTCACCCTTCAACCAAAATCATGCCATGACATGCAAGAGAGGAGGTTTTCATCTGCATGAGACATGATGAAGTAAGAGACGTAACAGCTCAGATGCTGAAAGAAGTCTGCCACGACGTGACTGTGGAACCCATGCTGCTCCCTCTGCAAGGCGAACACCTCGCCAGACGCACCACTAATGTTTCAAACGAAGCACGAGTGGATGTTAGCGCCAGAGGGTTTTGGACTCGTGGACAAAGGGCATACTTTGACATAGGGATCTATGATCCCCATGTCCCATTGCCACAGTGACCTGACCCTTGATGCAGCCCACAGAAGAAATGAACAAGAGAAGAACAGAGCATATGAAGAAAGAATACAGAATGTGGACCAGGGCTCCTTCACCCCGGTAGTATTCACGACGGCAGGAGGGATGGGACCAAAGGCGCAGAGCTTCTACGCAAGACTCGCCGAAACACTGGCGGATAAGAAACAACAGCCAAGAAGCAGTGTGGTCGCCTGGATGAGATGCAGGCTGTCCTTCTCCCTCCTGAGGTCAGCCTTGGTCTGCCTGAGAGGAACCAGGTCACCTGCACCCAAAACCATCCGCATTGCTGACCTGGACTTTGAGGCGACGGTGGTTGATAGTCGTATCAACCACAAGCTGTGTTAGCTTAAAAATAAAATGTTTAGTAAAGTTTGTAATATTAAATAAAGATGGTTGTCGGCCACAGTCATTGGCGGGGTGGGGCCAATGAATTGCTTTGTGAAAGGATATGAGAGAATATACCGCTCACAACGCAACTCTAATAGATGGAGGCCCGTAGTAGTAGTAGTAGTAGTAGTTGAAGTAGTAGTAGTAATAGTTGTAGTAGTGGTAGTAGTAGTAGTAGTAGTAGTAGTAGTAGTAGTAGTAGTAGTAGTAGTAGTAGTAGTAGTAGTAGTTGAAGTAATAGTAGTTGAAATAGTAGTAGAAGTAGTTGAAGGGATATGCTAGCACTTCCCCCAAGGCTGGGTGGGATGGGGATCACCAACCCTGAGAAGCTGGCAGATAAGGAGAACCAAAACTCCATCAGCCTTACCAGGTCACTCATCAACAGGATCATCGCTCAGGAGGCAGAGGGCGAGATAGACCAAACAGAAATAAGAGATATTAAAAGAAAAATCTCAGAAGAAAGACAACAGGCCCAAAAAGATGAGCTGGACCATCTTACACACCACCACAGAAATGGGTAGAAAAATACACACAGCACAGGAGGAAGGCGCCTCTAACTGGCTAACGTCATTACCAATCAGAGCAAAGGGCTTCAGCCTCAACAAACAAGAATTTGTCGACGCCATTGCTCTGAGATATGGCTGGCCGATTGAGGGACTGCCTGATCTCTGTGCATGTGGATCACCAAATGATGTCACCCACACCATGACATGTAAAAAGGGAGGCTTCGTCTGTATTCGACACGATGAAGTGAGGGATCTGACAGCCAGCATGCTCAGGGAGGTATGCCAAGACGTCACTACCGAGCCGGCACTGCTTCCCCTGGACAGCAAACACCTTCGGTACAGGACAGCCAATACCTCACAGGAGGCACGGGTTGATGTAAGTGCCCGCGGATTCTGGGTGCGCGGACAGCGGGCATTCATGGACATCCGCATATTCGACCCGATGGCTACCTGTCACCGTGAGCTGCCCCTGCAAGCTGCCCACCACAGGAACGAGCAGGAGAAGACAAGGGCATACGGTGAAAGAATCCAACATGTGGATCAGGGCAGCTTCACCCCCCTCGTCTTCACCACATCCGGTGGGATGGGTCCCAGGGCCCAATGCTTCTACGCACGCCTCGCGGAACTAATCTCAGAAAAGAAGCATCAGCCAAGGAGTCACGTTGTCGCCTGGATGAGGTGTCGCCTCTCGTTCTCCCTGCTCAGGTTGGCCATCCTATGTCTCAGGGGCACCAGACACTGGCCCAAAAGCCACCAACATCTCCAATATGGACTATGAAGCCACAGTGGTGGAGAGTGACATTAGGGTGGGTTGGGAGTGACTTGAGTAGGGAAAGAAAGGGGGATCTAGACGCAATAGATGACAGGTGATTTAGTGTCAGGTAGTATTAGTGATATGGTTGGATGCCACAGTCATTAGCGAACAGAGTTGGGGCTAATGACCTCCAAGCTATGGAGCCCTCCATGATTATGTGTCGGGAAAATAAACATGGGTGGAGGTATCATTTACGTAGTAGTAAAAAAAAAAAAATAGTAGTAGTAGTAGTTGAAGTAGTAGCAGTAGTAGTAGTAGTACCAGATAATAGAAGTAGTAGTTAACAGGAGTAATATAGTCGATCAATTTTAACTTGAGCCCTCGGCCGCAACTCAGTCGTTGTCTTTCCCTCTAATTCCAAGCCATTCATAACACCATGCAGTCGTATTATGAATATATATTTATTCCATAAACAGATAACAGATCGCCAGGCTGGAGGCTGCAGAACGCTTAATCTCAGACCTTGCTATCATTTCTGGTTGGGGCAGAAGGAACCTTGTGTCCTTCAATGCCTCAAAAACTCAATTTCTCCACCTATCAACTCGACACAATCTTCCAAACACCTATCCCCTATTCTTCGACAACACTAAGCTATCACCATCTTCAATACTGAACATCCTCGGTCTATCCTTAACTCAAAATCACAACTGGAAACTTCACATCTCCTCTCTCGCTAAATCAGCTTCCTCGAGGTTGGGCGTTCTGTATCGTCTCCGCCAGTTCTTCTCCCCCGTGCAGTTGCTATCCATATACAGGGGCCTTGTCCGCCCTCATATGGAGTATGCATCTCACGTGTGGGGGGCCTCCACTCACACAGCTCTTCTGGACAGAGTGGAGTCTAAGGCTCTTTGTCTCATCAGCTCTCCTCCTCCTACTGATAGTCTTCTACCTCTTAAATACCATCACGATGTTGCCTCTCTTTCTATCTTCTATCGATATTTCCACGCTGACTGCTCTTCTGAATTTGCTAACTGCATGCCTCCCCCCCTCCCACGGCCCCGCTGCACACGACTTTCTACTCATGCTCATCCCTATACTGTCCAAACCCCTTATGCAAGAGTTAACCAGCATCTTCACTCTTTCATCCCTCACGCTGGTAAACTCTGGAACAATCTTCTTTCATCTGTATTTCCTCCTGCCTACGACTTGAACTCTTTCAAGAGAAGGGTATCAGGACACCTCCCCTCCCGAAATTGACCTCTCTTTCGGCCACCTCTTTTGATTCTTTTTTGGGAGCAGCGAGTAGCGGGCTTTTTTTATTATTGTTTCCTTTTTTTTTGTGCCCTTGAGCTGCCTCCTTTGTTGTAAAAAAAAAAAAATGTGCAGGTCATCGCTAGATCTGTAAACAATGGTGGGTTCCCTGGCCCAAGCCACAGGGCTCAAGTTAGTCAATGAACTATAGTAGTAGTCGTAGAAATTTACAGTAGTAGTAGTAGTAGTAGTGATAACAGCAGTAGTAATAGTGATAACAGCAGTAGTAGTAGTGGCACCAGCAGTGGTAATAGTAGCAGTAAGTATCAGCAGTAGCAGTAGTAGTAGTGGTGGTGGTTGTAATAACATTTAACAGTAGTAGTGGTCGTTATGGTCGTTGTAGTAGTAACAGCAGCAGTTGTAAACTAGGTCATGAAAGACAGACTGATCTTTTCACAATAAGTCATAAGTGGAGGCTGTCCTTATCATGTATAAAAGTAGTTGTGGTAGTTTTTGGCTTCTTCTATCACTTAGCAGGGGGAGGCACCTTGACCCCTCCAGTCTGGGGGACATGTAAGACAGACTGCTGGGCCCAACGCCATGCACGGGGATGTACCCACACTCAAAAAACTATCGTTACAGTGGGGTCCAAAGAATTTCACACTGAGCAACCCGGTAATCCCGGTAGGGTTGGTAAGGGTGCGATAACCCCCACCACCTCAGCTCTGCTGGGGGGAGCAGGACAAGACCCCCGTAAGGGAGGGATAGAGAGGAAGGGAGATACTGAGATACCAGATATCACCATAATATCAACGGAGTGATTTGAGTGCCACTTGTTTGAGCTTTTTATTCACAAATTATTAAACAATAATGCTCATATGATATACGTAACAGCGGTGGGTAGAAGTATTCTCCCATATCAAAGACAAAAACAACCATCAACGCATGTCAGATATCCTTCAGTTCATAATGTGCCATCCTGGAACTAATGCTTCCCCTGAACGTGTCTTTTCTATCACGAACAAGTTGTGGGCATTTGAAAAAAACACAACTTCAAATTGCAACGCTAATAGCATTGCTGGTAAGAAAGATAAAGTTTAACAGAGTTGGATGGACTTCTACAGGTTGTTTAAATCTACTCCTCACTTGTGCTGCCTCATTGCCTAGTAAAAAGTAGGAACTTTCCGCGCTTTTTAAATTGACGAATAAGGAATTTGGCGCGGGCGTTTTGAATTGCCGAAATTAGCCGTCTCTGCAGAAGAGTAATTTATTAACTAGCTTGCATGCATGAGTTAATTTGTCTGTTGGTATAATGACTCGCCAAGAATTATTAGAGAATCAATCTTATTGGGTGCATTCCATGATTGTTTCGAGACAAGCGAATACCGTGACTCGGGTAGTGCTTGCTATGCTAGTGAAACCAATGCCAACGTTATTTCACCATTTGAGTGATAAGTCAAGTTTATAATCCACTATAAATCTATCATAAGGGTTAGCTAAGTTTTACATAACCTCCTAGGCTCAGTGGAGCCGTATGTGGCGATCAGTCAGTGGGATTCACTCTGATATCCGAATCCTGAGTGACTCATTACCGCAAGGTGTTTCTCATATTGTCTCCTAAATGGACGAAATTTTAACTCTCCACTTGTGTGTGAGGTGTTAAAGCATAATTTCATCACCCCAAACACTGCAATATTATAGCTACATAGAACACAGATCAATTAACTTCGACTAAGACTCCATCTGTGTGTTTCATGAAGCGTTACTATGCCAGCTCAAATTCTACTGCATCATTTACGAGTCCCGCTCACTTGGTTCAGGCAAGTAAACCCACACCCAACACACGCAGTGATACCAACATAAGTAGCCTGTTCTCAATGGCTCCGTCCTTGGTGTCAGTTTGTATCGTGCTGAATGTGTAATGATAGTTTTTAGAGTGTGTGTACATGTGTGTGTGTGTGTGTGTGTGTGTACATCCCACTATACCATAAAGGAAAACAGGCTTGTGGCAGTTTTCTGTGGTTTGTCATCTTTAGAAAATTGTTGTGAATAACAACTATTTATGCCGAGCTCAGGTCTGTTGTAGAAGCTATAGTAAATGCTAGATTTTTTTTT
The DNA here is from genome assembly GCF_024679095.1 of Eriocheir sinensis. Classification (NCBI taxonomy): domain Eukaryota; kingdom Metazoa; phylum Arthropoda; class Malacostraca; order Decapoda; family Varunidae; genus Eriocheir; species Eriocheir sinensis. The sequence goes on along the minus strand of NW_026110933.1, from coordinate 43,704 downwards.
AAGGTGTAGGAGCCCAGTGCCCACGGCCTCACCAAACGGGTGTCACGTCAACTACAGGAAATACTTAATGTACAAAGGCTGGAGGCTGAGGGATCGGGGGAAACAAACACACACACACACACACAATTTTCTATCACCTCACCAGGATTACCAGGAGCTTTTTCCTCAGTTTGGAATCCACATGTCTCCCACCTTCGTCTCTCTCTCTCTCTCTCTCTCTCTCTCTCTCTCTCTCTCTCTCTCTCTCTCTCTCTCTCTCTCTCTCTCTCTCTCTCTCTCTCTCTCTCTCTCTCTCTCTCTCTCTCTCTCTCTCTCTCTCTCTCTCTCTCTCTCTCTCTCTCTCTCTCTCTCTCTCTCTCTCTCTCTCTCTCTCTCTCTCTCTCTCTCTCTCTCTCTCTCTCTCTCTCTCTCTCTCTCTCTCTCTCTCTCTCTCTCTCTCTCTCTCTCTCTCTCTCTCTCTCTCTCTCTCTCTCTCTCTCTCTCTCTCTCTCTCTCTCTCTCTCTCTCTCTCTCTCTCTCTCTCTCTCTCTCTCTCTCTCTCTCTCTCTCTCTCTCTCTCTCTCTCTCTCTCTCTCTCTCTCTCTCTCTCTCTCTCTCTCTCTCTCTCTCTCTCTCTCTCTCTCTCTCTCTCTCTCTCTCTCTCTCTCTCTCTCTCTCTCTCTCTCTCTCTCTCTCTCTCTCTCTCTCTCTCTCTCTCTCTCTCTCTCTCTCTCTCTCTCTCTCTCTCTCTCTCTCTCTCTCTCTCTCTCTCTCTCTCTCTCTCTCTCTCTCTCTCTCTCTCTCTCTCTCAATATAAATACAAAGCTCAAAAGAAAACTCTTGGCAAGGCACACAGTCATACCTTGGTTTACGAGTTGAATTCATTCCACAATTTTTCTCTCAAACCAAAATGAATTTCTCCACTGGAATCAATGTGAATCCCATTAATGTGTCCCATATCCCCAAAAATATAAACAAAAATCATTTTACATGTTATTTTATACAGAATAAAAGGAGTTTCACTGAGAGATAGCAATGATAAAGAATATAAATAATATACTATAATAATAAAAATATAAATAATATATATATATATATATATATATATATATATATATATATATATATATATATATATATATAATTAATTTAGTAATAATATAGTACTGAAAACACAATGATCGCACACTAGACTACAAATGTAAGTGGACACAAGTGCGTGGGTGCTACCTCTGTGAGTGTACAGTACACACGGGATGAAGGCGGTGTCACACTCCAACTGTTGTAGCTAGGAGCAAATGTGGTTACCTGTACGCCCAACCGGGAACGAGTTGTTGTTTTGGGTAAACACTCCTGTTCTCCCGTCTTTGAAGCCATGATCGTGCCCACAACAGCTTCTTCCCTCCATTTAACTGTGGCGACAAGTCCATAATTTGAGTAACAGCAGCACAAGCCACAACAGCCCTTACCTTGGCAAACGGAGCCATGTGGATACCGGGCGACTGGTTTGTTTACATTGTAGGTATGGGCAACCAACCTTGGTTGTGTGTGACGCACACCCAGAAAAGTTGGAGTTGCCTGTAGCACCTACCACCAGCGCAGTTGGAGGAAAAAGGCCCAGTGTGACACCAGCTTGAGACCCCACTCTCATTGTTTTCCGCTCTGAGCACACTCGTCTTGTGGAAAACAAAGGGAACCCACGCTGCCGTCTTCCACTTGTACAAACAGGATGTTCACACACCAAGTCACCGCTCATAAACCAAGGCATTTTTAGTGATTTTTTTTCCTCGTAAATCAAAACGCTCATAAACTAAGGCACTGTAAACCGAGGTATTACTGTAGTTCCTTCTTATTAGATATCAACAATACACACACCAGAAGAGATATAGAAAAATCAGTAACCTTGCAAATGATGTGAAACACTCCTAAATAAAGTCTTTATAAAAATACTGTATTATTAGTTTCAACACTGGAATGTGCAGGCAGCCCGGGTACAGTATTGCCCACAAATGTAACCCCGCGGTGAGGCGGTTAATGGGCATTAACTACACTTTGGCCTTTTCAGCATCTTGAGATCCCCTAAAATTAGCAACAGAAGTAGAAATAGCAGTTATAGCTATCACTGCATAATACAGTGGAACCTTGGTTCACGAACTCAATTCGTTCCTGAAGGCCGTTCGTCACCCGAAATGTTTGTAAACCAAAGCTATTTTCCCCATAGGAATCAGTATAAAATGGAATAATCCATTCCTGGACCCCAGATGATTGCTTATTTAAACTTTTACAACAGTACTTTGTGCACAAGTTCATAACATAAAACCAATGGAAATCAATAAGCCTAACACAAAAAAAGATAAATACAATACTAAACAGATAAAATATAGATGAAAACTTAATTTAATTTTACCGCACCCGTTCGGAGAAGAGCTGACGGCTCAATAGGCGGTTACACACTGGCCGTTTTTATCCGACGGTTGTGGGTACGAGCAATTGCGTGGCTGTATGTAAACAAACAGACGACGGCAGTTGCTGAGGAGAGAGGATCAGTGGAACTACTATGGTCAGCAGACAGCCCCATGTGGATACAGGGTGACTACTTTGTTCACACTGTGGACACGAACGACCGACCTTGCCCGTGTGTGACCTACACTTGGAAAAGTTGGAGTTCCCAGTTGCCCTTACCGCCAACGTGATTGGAGGAAGAAAGCCCCATGTGACACTGGCTTTAATAAGTGTAAGGTGGTGAGGAAGGGAAAGGGAAGAGATGTTATTGTTTAAAAGGTTAGTCTCTTCCACCTTGTGTATTTAGCCAAAGCTACTCAGCAACTGATGCTCTCCCGCCAACACTCCCGGCTTGTCGCCCCACCATGCTGCCAACTTGCGTGTTCATAGCTCCAGACACTGTTCGTCACCCGAGACGTTTTTTGTGCGGAAAATTTGTTCATGAATAGGCATTCGTGATTTGAGGTTCCACTGTACTATAAACTTAACCATAACCATGATGTAGTAGTAGTAGGCAGTAGTACATAGAATAGTAGTAGTTACTGCTATTGTAGTATACAAAAAACTCCAGCTATAACTATGAAGGGGCTGCAGCAGACATTTGAAGTAGTATCAGCGGTATTGGAGGTGGTGGAGGTGGTGGTGCTGGAGGTGGTGGCAGATCCTCTATGATGAAAGGGACTTGATTGTAACAGGAACTGCAACAAGAAGAACATTACAGAGTGCAGACAAATGATAATTTGTATATTTATGCAAGGACACAGGCATTATTGACCTCATGGATGTGGACCTCCTATAAAAAGACATCACCAAGCTACAGGAGTGGAGCAATAAGTGGCTGCTGTCAATAAAGAAAAACGTAAAGTCCTGCACCTTGGGAGGGGGTATCCAGCACATCAATACCACATGGGAAACACTCCACTATCCACCACAGAGGCAGAGAAAGACCTGGGAGTGTATGTTACCAGGCTACCAGTGAAGGCAAACTCTGTGCCAATCAGAGCAGACGGGTTAAGTGAGTCTGACTCACATTAACTTTCATATTCCTTCCTTCAGCCACATGTTTGCATCCCTTAGACGTGTCAGGGCTGGCTGTAGGTACAGTATCAATATTTTAGTCTGGTTTACTATTAAATCAAAGCCAAATTTCAATGGTGCTAAGCACTTTTATAAGATGGTGTTGTCCATTCAAGAACTAAATGAAAGAACAAAGATAATTGTAGCAAAAGTAGTAAAAAGAAATGCCACTTACTAGTGAAGAGGCTTCTGACTAGTTTGATGTTTCGCTCTACACTTTGTGTGAAATTTTGGTATTAGATCAGAAATGTTGTTACCCGTTTCAATCGCATTTGTGATTATGTCGTCAGAAATATTCTGTGTAACTGGTGGTTCATGGATTGTTGTTTTCTGCCAGTTGATGATGTCATAGTAAGTCTTGCTATTCAGATTAATTTCAGGAACTATAAACTGGCGAATTTGCGACCTGAATGGCGTGCCTTCAGGATTCGCCGAGTCCCAACTCTCGGATGTGTCGTTCCTCATCACTGATCATTCCCACTAGTAAGTTCTCTGCATTAGCAAAGAATGCATTTCTTTTTACTACTTTTGCTACAATTATCTTTGTTCTTTCATTTAGTTCTTGAATGGACAACACCATCTTATAAAAGCACCATTCGAGAAATTTGGCTTTGATTTAATAGTAAACCAGACTGGAATATAGACTTTCATGATATAGTTGACTATGTCTACTAAGGTGCTAGACTCATTTAAAGGTAGTTTATCCCTAATAGAACGCCTGAAGTGCAACATTGACTTTACTAAAAAATATTCAATGTTTATATTTTGCATACATGAACTTATGAGACACATTTTATCACTATAGGAACAAAAAAATAAAAAAAAGTTGAAAAACGATCCGCCCTAAGGTACAGGCAATAGCTGGGGGCTCACTGGCTTGCAGGAGCTCCAAATAAATATTAATTTGATGTACAAGGAGTTAAGGAGACTACAAGAGGCCAGGCAGCCAACTCATGGTAGCCTTCAGGGGTGAATTACTTACCAAACTCCTTCTTTACCAATAAATCTTTCAAATATCCATTTATAAATTTCAATAGCATTTGCATCTACAGCACATCAGCTTAGCCCCTGAAGGACAGGCTAGAGGGAGATTTATGCATCAGTTATAGGTAAAATGCTTGAGTCAATAATAGCAGATAGTATTAGGAACCATATTGACAGACATAATTTAATTCATGACTCACAGCATGGGTTTATTAAAGGAAAGTCGTGCCTTACTAATCTTTTATCCTTTTACAATAGAGTATCCAAGGCAGCTGACAATGATGAGAGTTATGATGTAGTTTATCTTGATTTTAGTAAGGGCTTCGATAAGGTACCTCACCAGAGACTTAAATAAAATCAGGGCTCATGGAATAGGAGGGAAGGTTTATGATTGGATTAGGGCATGGATTTGTGACAGGAAACAGAGGGTTACCATTAACGGTAAAAAATCCGAATGGGGTAATGTCACCAGTGGGGTTCCCCAAGGTTCAGTTTTAGGCCTGCTTTTATTCATTATTTACATCAATGACATAGACAATGGGATAACTAGTGACATAGGTAAATTTGCGGATGACACCAAAATAGGATGCATTTTAAGGACACGAGAGGATGCTAGAGCACTGCAGGAGGATTTCAACAAACTGTCAGCTTGGTCAGAGAAATGGCAGATGAATTTTAACATCACCAAGTGTAGCGTACTAAGTGTAGGAACACGCAACCCATTACACGGGTATAGTTTAGACTCCACAGCGATAGGCAGATCAGAGTGTGAAAGGGATTTGGGAGTGTTAGTGAACTCTGACCTAAAACTAAGGAAGCAATGTATTAGTGCGAGGAATAGGGCTAACAGGGTATTAGGCTTTATTAACAGGACGGTAACCAACAAAAGTGCAGAGGTCATCCTCAGACTCTATTTAGCATTAGTTAGGCCACGCTTAGATTATGCTGTCCAGTTTTGGTGCCCACACTACAGAATGGACATCAACTTGCTAGAATCAGTTCAGAGGAGGATGACCAAGATGATTCAGGGGCTGAGGAACCTCCCATATCAAGATAGGCTGAAACATCTCAACTTACATTCACTAGAAAGACGAATAGTGCGGGGAATAGGCCCGTGTCCCCACCCTTGAGATGGCAACAGGGGGAGAGAAAAAAAAAAAAAAAAAAAAAAATCTTTAACAGGTAACTCTCGATTTACGTGAGTATTTTGTCCTTGAAGAGGTCATGTAAATAAAAAACTATGTATATCAAACAAGAGGCAGGTTTCTATCCAAAAATAAATATTTACTTCATTCAGTGGAGAGAGAGAGAGAGAGAGAGAGAGAGAGAGAGAGAGAGAGAGAGAGAGAGAGAGAGTATCCTTATCACCGAGATATCCACTCAGGCACTCAGTCTCAGCCTCACTCATGTGAGGAAGAAATGAGGGACACCATGAGCGACTGGCGCCACCATAAACACTCGCCTGCGCCAGAACGGGCTGGGCCGACCATCAGGCCCCACCAGGAAGATGCCTACCGGCGCAATAGGCAACAACGTAAAAAAAATAAAAATAATAAATAAATAAAAAAATTAGGTACCGGTACCGAGCAGTCTGGTAACAGTACCGTAATGTATAGCTGCTACCGTTAGTACCGGTACTGGTACCGGTACCTGCCCACCCCTATTGTTGAGTAGCGTGGCAGCGTTGGTACTGTATTGTTGTTCAAGTGGCGCGTGGGAAGAACTGAGCTCAGCTGTGTGGCCGTGGCGCTGTGTGAGTCCAGTTGCATGAGACATCTGGTGGCCACTCCATAAAATATCGCGTATAAGTGAAAAAACGTGTAAATTAAACATTTATTTGGATATTGGACCCCGCGTTACTTAAAAAAACGCGTAAACCAAACTCGCATAAATCGAGAGTTACCTGTATAAACAGGATGCTCGTATACCAAGTCACCGCTCATAAACCAAGGCATGTTTTGTGATTTTTCTTTGCTCGTAAATCAAAACACTCATTAACCGAGGCACTCGTAAACCCAGGCTTGACTAGCTGTTTGCATCAGTACTAAAGTGTATGCATTTATCTTTGTGTGTACATTGTGTGTGAAGCCCTACTTTTTTGGGGGTACAGAAACATGTATAAAGTAACAGTACGGTAATTTATGGTAACAGTGTGGTATGGAGGCATTTGTCAAGTACGGTACGCAATTATGGTACGGTATTATTCTAAGGTTTGAATTACGAAAAATATTACTGAACCGTACCGTACTATATGCCTTGGATAGAGGAGGCAGTCAAGAAGTTAAAATTAGGAAAGGCCCCTGGAGCTGATGGCATGACAGCAGAAATGTTGAAGTATGGAAGAAGTGTAGTTGTGGAATGGACATTATGGATATGTACCCTGGCATGGGAACAGGGTGAGGTGCCGCAGGACTGGAGAAAGGCTAGTGTTGTGCTGCTGTACAAAGGGAAAGGGAGCAGAGGTGATTGTAATAGTTACAGGGGAGTAAGTCTACTCAGTGTGGCAGGAAAAGTGTATGGAACGGTTTTAAATGAGAGGATGAAGGAAATAACTAAGAAAAGTGTATGCGATGAATAAGGGGGTTTAGGAAAGGGAGGGGTTGTGTAGACCAAATATTTGCACTCAAAATGTTAGTTGAAAAATACCTAGAGAAGGATAGGAAGCTGTTTGCTGCATTCATGGACCTGGAGAAGGCATATGACAGGGTTGACAGGAAGGGTTTGTGGGATGTTCTAAGGATATATGGTGTGGGAGGGCATTTGCTGGAGGAAATCAGATCCTTCTATAAGGATGCGAGTGCCTCTGTACGCGTGAAGGGTGAGCTGAGTGAGAGTTTTGGTGTTGGTGTGGGTGTGAGACAGGGGTGTGTAATGTCACCGTGGATCTTCAATGTGTACTTAGTCATTCCCCTTTTTTGTTCCGTCACACTTACTGAATATCACAAGGAAGAGGAGAACAGCCACCGCCGCTATACACAACCGCCCACGCATGTTCTCCCACCAGGCTCGTCGGCGGAGGCGGCCAGCGGATGAGCGGAACTGGTCTGAGGTGGTGGCCAGGCCCTCAGAGCGGTCCTGTAGATGGTCCAGCTGGTCCCCACGCTCCAGTAGGCGACCCACATTGTCCCGCATCACGTCCGTCACCTCGGCAATCTGCACCCTCACACTGCAGGGACAAGAGTGAGGGTAAAGGGTCGTCAAGATGGGGTGGGTGAGGGACCGAGGAGGTGCATGAGCTCTGGTCTAAGAGTGACAGCAAGGAGAGTGAAGCGTGGAGAGACTGAATGGGTGAAGCACGGTGCTCCAAGATGGTTAGGACACGTGACAGGAGGGAATCAAGGTCCTTGTGAGTGTGTGCAAGGGAAAAGGTATCAAGAAGAAATGACCTATGACATGGACTAAAGGGGAGATCCACCTCCCTATTCGAAGAAATTACTTGAAAAATATTGAAAATAACCTAAATGCTCTGGCATGACCATCTATGCATGAGCTATCAAGTGGCAGCTTTATTTTTTTTCCCCCGCGAATTTAAATGTCCCACCGAGCCCGAGTTGCCTAATAAGCGGGCGTGGTGAGCCAGTCCTGGTGCGGGTGGCAGGGATCATTTTGTTACATTATTTTCGATAAATATGATAAAATAATCACATACCAATGTATTCTCATGCATCTGACAACCTCTCCCCAGCCCACCACGGCTTTCCTTCCTCCCACTCAGATGAACTGGTGCCTGAGGGGAGACTGCTTTGTTTACATCGCGATCTTACTTCATGAGCTCTTGCCAAGGCATTAAAACATTTACTGTTGCCATGACGCCTTTCACTGACATCACGTCAAGGTGGAAACAGCATGTGGAGAAGAACCGCTGTGTGGCTACGCGCCAACACTCAAGTTCAAGCACCTCACCACCACAAGATCCCTCACCCCCACCACAACCACCAAATCAATCGTTGCATTCAGAAGGATGGTTGAAATGCATGAAATTTAAGTATGCAGGACACTTAGGGTGAAATTGCCACACAAGTGACTGTGATAGAACACAATACTGGCCATGACAAGTGTCACCTACAGTACCCTCTCGAGTTTCACGCTCGCTTCGTTCCAAAGGTAAAGCGCTAAACTCGAGGATTGCGAAACTCTAGGTATTGAAAACACTGAAAAAGCACTTACATACCTGTCCAGCTACTGTGGTGTCTTGCCATAAGATTTTGCGTGTGAGACCATAAGTTTGTGTATAAAATGGTGATTAATCCACAAGAAAACCATATTTTTTTGTTATTCAATATTTATTTGTTTCAAAACAAATGCAGAATGAAAACACAATGTAAACACATGACACAGTATGAACACCAAATAATGCAAAACAGTACTGTTTACAAAGGTTCTTGTAAACAGTACAGGTAACTCTCGGTTTACGCGAGTTTGGTTTACGCGTTTTTGAAATAACGTGGGGTCCAAAATCAAAATAAATGTTTAATTTACACGTTTTTTTCACTTATACATGATATTTTATGGAGTGGCCACCAGATGTCTCACACAACTGGACTCACACGGCGCCGCAGCCACACAGCTGAGCTCAGTTCTTCCCGCACGCCACTTGAACAATACAGTACTGTGGTTGTAAATAGATACTTCAAGTAGGCTAGTTGATAGTTTAGGCTCGACTGCTTGGTCGTTTGAGACGGATTGATTCAGCAAAGCGGAGCAGTTGGCGAAGCAATTGAAAAAACGAGGGAGCCAATTTGGGCAACGCTCGGGTAGGGTCATGGCAGTGGAGGTTGGCTCTCGGCGATGGTGTGATGGTTTGGCTTCTTGGGCCGTTGGCTGCGTTGTTGTGATTCCCTGTCTGGTCCTGGAGGTTGGCCGGTTCGTTGTGGGGTTGCCAGGCGCCCGGTTACTACTGGTTGGTTGTTTTTCCATTCGTGCTGACTCGGTCTGTGTCCTCAAAGGTGACCGCCCTGATGGAGGTGAGTGACGCGCTGTGTTGTTCTAAAGTTGCAGTTTATTTGACCACAAGCACCCACGCTGCCATGCTACTCAACAATAGGGGTGGGCAGGTACCGGTACTAACAGTACCAGCTGTGTGTGTGTGTGTGTGTGTGTGTGTGTGTGTGTGTGTGTGTGTGTGTGTGCGTATTTACCTTGTTGTTTTTATCTAGTTGTGACATACGGGAAAAGAGCTACGTTCGCGCTGTTCCGTCTCCATATCCTCTCTTATCCAACTTTTCCTTAAAATCATGAATGTTTCTTGAACAAACCACCTCCTCCTCCAGTTCATTCCACAGCTCAATGCTTCTGTTTGGGAAGCTAAACTTTTCCACATCTTGCCTACACGTGGTTGCCCTCAACTTCTTTCCATGTCCTCTCGTTTCTCTCTCGCTCCACAAACACAGGTCCTCTCTGTCCAGATTCTCCACCCCGCTCGCCACCCTGTACACCACTATCAGGTCTCCTCTTTCTCTTCCTCTCTCCAGGGTTGTGAGCCCCATGCTATTGAGTCTCCCCACGTTAGTCCGATCCCTAAGTTCCAGTACCATCTTAGTTGCCGCTCTCTTTACTCTTTCCAGCTTTCTTATGTTCTTCTTTTCGTGAGGAGACCAGACCACTGCTGCATACTCCAACCTTGGCCTTATCATTGTAACTATTATTTTCTTCATCATCTCCTCGTCCAAATACACAAATGCCGTCCTTATGTTCTTTAGCAAATTCATAGTTTGTCCCGTTATCCTGTTGATGTGTTTGTCCGGTGACATGTTCTCTGAGATAGTCACTCCAAAATCTTTTTCTTCCACTCTTCTGCATATTATCTCACTTCCCATCTTATAATCATATTCACATCTTCTACCACTCCTACCAAACTATTTTTTTACATTTCCCAAGGTTGAATTCCATCTGCCATGTACCACTCCACTCCCATATTTTGTCCAGGTCCCTCTGCAATGCCTCACAGTCTTTCACATCATTGACTCGTCTCAATAGCTTTGCATCATCTGCAAACAAACTCACATAGCTGGTCACTCCGTCCACCATATCATTTATATAAACAGCAAACATTATTGGTGCCAGCACTGAACCTTGTGGGACCCCACTCCTCACTGGGCACCAGTTGGAAGCCTTGTCCTTGATTATTGTCCTCATTTCCCTGTTAGTTAGGAAGTCCTCCAGCCACTTAATCAGTCCATCACCCACTCCACCCCTATTTTTAATTTTCCAAATTAGTCTTCTGTGCGGTACTTTGTTGAATGCCTTTTTCAAATCCAGGTACACTCCATCCCCCCAGCCTTCTCTCTCTTGTATTTAATCTGTCACCCTTGAGTAATAACATAACAAGTTGGTGACACACGATCTCCCTCTCCTGAATCGAAACTGGCAATCTAAGATAATTCTCTCCCTTTCTAAAAAATCCGACCACCTGTTTTTAACTAGCCTCTCACATATCTTCGCAACCACACTAGTGAGTGATACTGGTCTGTATTTTAATGGGTCCTCTCTCTTTCCTCCTTAATAAATTGGTACTATGTTTGCTCTCTTCCAATCTTGTGGTACCCTTCCTTCACTCAGGGAGGAGCTCATTATGGAGTACAGTTTCTCTGCAAGTTGCTCACTACATTCTTTCAGGATCCACCCTGATACTTCATCCGGCCCCGTCGCCTTTCTTACATCCAGCTTGTTCAAGCTTTCCTTGACCTCCTGCACCGTTAACCGTATCTCCTGCATAACCCTTCCTCTTTCCTGGCCTGGTGTGTGTGTGTGTGTGTGTGTGATGCTATTTGATCCATGTGTTTATGTGGTTGACTCAAGATGGGTGGGTTGGCCGCACACACGCAGTGGTGACAATGAGAACTGGCACGGAGGAACCACAGGCATGCCACACCCACAACTGTTTCTTCCTTCCATTTTACTGCAGCAACAAGTCCATAACTTGGGTAATGGCAGCACAAGCCGCGACAGCCCTTACTTTAGCAGATGACGCCATGTTGATACAGGGTAAGTGCTTTGTTTACGTTGTGGATATGGATACGGGCAACCGACCTTGACCGTGTGTGACGCACACCCGGAAAAGTCGGAGTTGCCAGTTGCCCTAGCTGGTGCCAACTCGGTGGGAAAAAAAAAAAGCCTGGGCCTGTGTGACACCTAGTTACAGATAACCGTGAAGTCGCTCCTGGTTGGGCGTACGGGTGTTGCCCATATCCCAAAAGGTTGGACAAAAACAGCCATTGTGACACCGCCTTAAGGCAGTGAAGCCGCTGAGCGTCGGCAATGACGTCATTGGATTCCCATCGAATCACAAGCGTGTTTGCAATCATAAGGCAGCCGCCTTCAACTGCGGCTTCAAAACAACCTGTTTCTCTCTCTCTCTCTTGCCATAGCCACAATGTTTGGAGGAAAACGTCCAGTGTGATACTACCTTTAAAGGTAGCGTGCGTGACACCGATGGTAAGTAGACGTGACCCGTACGTGTCAAAGCAGCACGAAACTCGGGGTGATAATGCGCGAAAGTCGGGATGGTAAGAATTTAGGACTAACTGCGAAACTCGTGGATTGCGAAACTCGGGTAGAGCGAAACTTGAGAGGGTACTGTACTTACAAGCATGTTGGGAACAAGCATCAATATAGGAAAGGGTTGAAGTGCAGAGAGCGAAGAAGAGCTGCCACTCCAACCAAAGGCTAAAGGAAAAGAAAGTTAGTTGACACTGTAAACAATGAGTATAAACCAGGCAAGTTTTGAAGATCAAATCTGGCAACAATGAATGACTTGGTGCGTCACGATACCCTCGCCTTAGAGCGGTTAATACGGTTAATGCCTTTGAAAGGGGGAGCCAGGAGTCACATCATTAGATAAATGCTGTGATAAGTAATTAATGAATCCTAAGCAATCTAACAACAACAACAGGTCTGGGACATTATAACTATTTGCATGCATTCGGACACAAAAATGGATAAAAATCTTTTATCGACGTTTTCTCAAAACTAAGAGTAAAACATACATGAAAATAAAATGCGTCTCCTCCTTTAGTTGAAGTGTGACTGCCATAAACATTTAGGGTTAGGAGCTAGACATGTTATGGAACTAAGTTAGTAAAAGAAATTGCCATTTTTTTTTTTTTATAATAGTGGAAATAAATCCGGACTGCAAATTTTCTAATGATATTTTTTTGCGACTAAATGAAAAGTGTTTTCACTAACTTTGTAAGGAAGGTTACAAAGTACTTTGTGTGAAAAGGGCAAAATAATTGGTGCAAAAATGATAGAGTAGATGCTTAAATTCTTTGAAAAAACAAAAATAAATTTAAAAACTTCCACAATTCATTTTATTTTTTGGTATGATGCTGAAGGTGTTATTCTTCATGACATATGTGGAAATGAAGACCCTCGGGCTATTTATAAAACAAGGCGGATCCTTCCCTCAAGCAGCACATCTGAGAGATCAACTAAAGAGTTATTTGAAGACTTGCATGACATGCCAGCAATGGCTGCACCACTGGTGGTGGCAACGAGCTCAGCTGAGAACTGTAAGCAAACAGGCAAGAATGTGTCACAGTAAGAAACAGAAGCTTACTGAACTCAATGTTGACATTTCGTTGAAGAGAAAGTAAGAGACTGAAAGAGCAGGCACAAAATGTAGGCAGACTAGCTGCCCAATACCAATTAGAATTATTCCCATTGATTCTTCAGTTCAGCTATCAGGCATTTTCAGCACCACACACAGCTCCATAACCATTTAGCTGTGAGAGTAGAGAGATGGATGGCTGTGTTGTAAATGATGACGATGAAGGTTGCCAAAAGAATGCAGTGTACTCACCACCCAATGAATGGCCGGCAGGCATTGTAACCTGCTGGCCATTCCTTACGGAGGCAGATGGCCAATTTTGCTCAGACGGTGGGTCAACGGCTATTAGGGAAAGGCTGACCAACCAATATTCTGAATTTGTGGGGTGGCCCATCGAGCCATCATGAGACTTTGTATCTGGATGCGGACAATAAATTTGGACACAGACGTAACAGTCCAGTTAGGCCTAGTTAGTATCTGGATATGGAGCATGTCCAGACACAAGACATCCAGATAGTGGAGGCATTACTGTAATAATAATAATAATGTAAGTCATGCGGCCCACCATAGAGTGAGCTCAGTAGTAACAAATGTACGGAAGTGGGGGTAGCTGGAAGTGGGGGGGGGGCACGGAAGTGGGGGGTGGGGGGGTCAGTGGGGGGGGTGACTGAAGAGGGGGTAGCTGGACCCACCCCACCCCTCTTGGGCTAGCGTACGGAAGTGGGGGTACTGGACCGAGGGGGTGAAGGGAGTGGGGGTAGGACAGTAAGCGGGAGGGTGACAGAAGAGAGGGTGCCCAGCGGGGGGGGTGATGGAAGAGGGGGTAGTTGAAGGGTTAAGATATTTGGGTAAAGATTGATATCTACGAAACGGCATGAGCCCTCCCCTCTGGTCGTGTGAGATAAGATCGCGGAAGAAAGGCCTCCAATGACCGCAAGATTATAATCACGGAAAAGGGCAAAGACATTACCTTCCTTCCTTCCCTTCCTTCCTTCCTCCCTTCCCTTCCTCCCTTTTTTCCTTCCTTCCTTCCTTCCTTCCTTCCTTTCTTCCTGCCTTCTTCATTTCCTTCCTTCTCTCCTTATCCCCTTTAATGCCTTATGTCTTATATCTCATTTCTTAACTTCTTTCTTCTTATTTCTTTTCTCAACTTACATTTCTTTATATTTTCTCCTGCTCTTCGGTGCCACATGACCTTTGACGTTGCCGCACCGAGTTTACCTTTTCCCTAGATCAAGATAGCGCTCAAAACGAAGGTAACCCAGAAATACCTCAGTGAGCCAGTGAAGGGGAGGGAGAGAGAGCGGTGTGAGAGGGAAAGTGGTACGTAAGAGACGTGGGAAAAGGCATAAGGTGAAAAAAGATCGTGTGTGTGTGTGTGTGTGTGTGTGTGTGTGTGTGTGTGTGTGTGTGTGTGTGTTCCATTCCCCTCTGATTCTTGAGAAATCTGCGGTGAGCTCTGGAAATAAAAGACAGGACCAAGGAGCCATTGAGAGCTATCTTGATCTAGGGAAAAGGTAAACTCGGTGCGGAAACGTCAAAGGTCATATGGCACCGAAGAGCAGGAGAAAATATAAAGAAATGTAAGTTGAGAAAAGAAATAAGAAGAAAGAAGTTAAGAAATGAGATATAAGAGATTAATTAATGCAAAATCTGAGAAAAAGACTTGGTGCTGCAGTGTTTAGGGTCAGATGGCACCAAATAACTGGAGTAAAAAAAAATATATATAAGTTGAGGAAAGAAATAAGAAGAAACAAGTTAAGAAATGAGAAATAAGAAGATAATGCTAAAACACACCTAGCAAAAACTTACATAATTTATCGAGTCTTACGTTCAATGGCGATTTTTTATTTTATTTTCGGTATCATAATAATTCTTCAGTGATTTTGTTTCCTTTGAGTTCTCGATATTCTTCTTCTTTTTTCGTGGTTATGGCATAAGTATCCCTTTTCCCTGGTGGTGAGTGTGTGTGTGTGTTGGCTGCAGGGTGATTTCCACGAACCTCAGCTGTTTTAGGAACGGCCGAGGAAATGTGTTTGCCGGTGCATTTAAGGGAGATACGTAAGTGGTGGTCAGTCGATATTCGGGAGGCATTAAAGGGGATAAGGAGAGAAGGAAGGAAATGAAGAAGGCAGGAAGAAAGGAAGGAAGGAAGTCAGGAAGGAAAAAAGGGAGGAAGGGAAGGAAGGAAGGAAGGAAGGAAGGAAGGAAGGAAGGAAGGAAGGAAGGAAGACAGGAAGGAAGGAAGGAAGGAAGACAGGAAGGAAGGAAGGAAGGAAGGAAGGGAAGGAAGGAAGGAAGGAAGGAGGGAAGGAAGGAAGGAAGGAAGAGAGGAAGGAAGGCAGGAAGGAAGGGAGGAAGGGAAGGAAGGAAGGTAATGTCTTTACCCTTTTCCGTGATTATAATCTTGCGGTCATTCGAGCCCTTTTCTCCGCGATCTTATCTCACACGACCAGAGGGGAGGGCTCATGCCGTTTCGTAGATATCAATCCTTACCCAAATATCTTAACCCTTCAACTACCCCCTCTTCCATCACCCCCCCGCTGGGCACCCTCTCTTCCGTCACCCTCCCGCTGACCGTCCTACCCCCACTCCCGTCACCCCCCCGGTCCAGTACCCCCACTTCCGTACGCTAGCCCGAGAGGGGTGGGGTTGGGGGGTGTGGAGTGGGGTGGGGGGGTTGGGGGGGTGAAAAAGTGAAAGATGTGTGGGGGGCTGGGGGGGTCCAGCTACCCCCTCTTCCGTGCCCCCCCCCACTTCCAGCTACCCCCACTTCCGTACATTTGTTACTACTGAGCTCTTTCATTCCTTTCAAGTGTGGAAATATGAGGCAATACGAAGACAAAATTTGCACAGTAATTTCCTGTTTCCAGGAGACATTCAGAGGAACTCCATCATGCTATGCGTCAAGTTGTGTTCTGAACCCTCCTCCGAAAAGGGTGGACTGGCCAAATTTGCTCCCCCAAGAGCACTGTTTTTATGGTACTTTTTAAGTTACAGTCATACCTCAGTTTATGAGTTTAATTCATTCTGGAGTTTTGCTCACACACCAAAACAAATTTCCCCATTGAAATTAATCTAAATCCCATTAATGTGTCTGATATCTTAAATAAATTATTTATATAAAAATCATTTTACATGTTATTTTATCCAGAATTAAAGTAATTTTACTAACAAATAGCAATGATGAATAATATAAAACACAAATTAACGTGTTACGGTTGTTACGGAGACTCCTGCAACCGCTAACTACGCTTGAGGTGCAGACTTCGCCCCAGGGCTTTGCAGCTGCAGTTTCCCTATTCTCGAGGCACCGGAACTTCATTCGATCACCAACGTGAAGCTAACCTGACGTATCGTCCGAGATGGAGGGTGAACGGGAGTCAGTCACATCCAGGAGGGCATACAAGCCACTGAGGCTCACACCCCGTTCCTGTTGCGAGCATAGTATCCACCGTTCCTGTTTTCTTTTTTGCAGCACCATCCTTTTAACCATCTTTCTAGGGGACACTGTTAAAGCACAAAGAATGCACACTGTACTGCTGAAAACACCAAGATCGCACACCAAAGCACAAATGCTATTGGACACGAGTGCACGGATATTATCTCTATGAGTTTACAACCCGGAGTCCTGGACCGAGACTAGGGTTGCCAACATGCCACCCTTTCCTTAAAATAGGGAACGCCATTTGTTCCATACTTGGCTGTCTGAATGGTTAAGCAGATAAAATTCAGTATTTCAGAACTGTTGTGAGTGCATTTTTCAGTGAGCCACAAAACCAGTCCAGAAAATTACGTTTGTCAAGGGTTGTCCTGAAATACGTGTAAAACACACGTCATAACGTCCCTCCCCCTTCCTCCTGCCTTCACCAGCAGCGGCTGTCAGTCATGGCAGGCCAGAGAAATTTTAGGGTTGCCACCCATTCCTTAAAATATGGATTCGTTCTGTATTGGAGAATATGATGTTGCGTTCCTTATTTTTTTAGCTCAAGGTGGCAACCCTAACTGACACTATTCCCAATGCTCTCCTCTTTGAGCACTCTCATTTTGCGGCAAACAAAGGGAACCCACGCTCACGTCTTCGACTTGTACAAAAAAACACGCCAGTCCTCGCTGAGAGACCGACTTTGTCGGCCAGGCTGACATCAGCTGATAGAGTCGGTCTATCAGCATCCTCCCCTCCCCTTCATGAGCCGTCACCCAGCAAGGGTCTGTGGTCCCTCCTCGGAGGGATGTACAAGTTTGACCCTGACAGCCTCCATATAGCCTGTGGCCCCACCCATGAATCAATAAGATCAATCAATGGGGGCATACGCCAGGGACGTGTCGCCTCGCCCATCCTTCAACGCCAAGCCCAGGGGTCCCTCCAGGTGAGTCCCCATGCAGGCCCCCTTCCCAACCAGAGTACACCTCCTGGCAGGATCTATCGACTTACTCAAGCCACAAACTTCGTGGGCATCCCCTTGGCCTCCTCCACTCAGGTTTGTCTCTTACAGAGACAACCCGATGAGCAGGATCAGCTTCAGGGTAACGTGCCACGTGCCCGTATAACCAGAGTTGCCACTGACAGACTATGCAGGTAATATAAGTCGAATCAGTCTCAAGGAGTAGTTGCCGGTTTGACACAAAGTCATTCCAGCGATGTTCCATGATTCTGCGTAGACATTTATTACCAAAGGCATCAATCCGCCTCTCCAAGTCCCCATTTAGTGTCCATGTCTCACAACCATAGAGTAAGACAGGGAGCACAAGGGACTTGAAGATCCAGATCTTTGTCCTTCTGCACAGGTATCAACAACACCATATATTCGTGCTGAGTGAGTCCATAACACCATGGGCCAGGCCAATCCGCCATAAGACTTCCTGGCCAGACTCACCGTTGTTATGAACTACACTACCAAGATACGTGAAACTTTCTGAGATCTCGACGTCCTCGCCACACGCATGAACAGACTGTGCCATTTCATCCAGCAAGCCTCCAAACACCTGTACCTTGGTCTTGGCCAGGAGACCTGAAATCCAAAGGGCTTTGCCTCCTTGTGCAGTGCCTCGAGAGTCATCACCAAAACCTCCAGCGACTCTGCCAGGATTACTGCATCATCAGCGAAAACAAGGTCAGTGACCCTGGTATTGCCAATGGATGCTCTGCAATGACTCCGGTCCAAAACTCTGCCCAGTACCCAGTCCATACAAGTGTTGAAAAGTGATGGGGCAAGGACACAGCCCTGCCTCACTCCCGCATTCACGGGAAAGAAGCTGGACAAGCCCCCCCCCCACACTTTACAGCATTCTCTGTCCCAGAATACAGGCGAATCAGCAAACCGATAGTCTTCGCAGGAATCCCACGGAGTCGCAGAAGATCCCAGAGTGCCTCGTGATGCATTGAGTCAAACGCCTTCTTGAGATCGACATAGGCTGCAAGCATCCCTTGTTGAAACTCATGTTGGCACTCCACCCTTAAGGTAGTGAAGAAAAAAAAAAAAGTATAAACAGGATGCTCATACATCAAGTCATAAACCAAGGCATGTTTTTTTATTTTTTTATTTTTTTATTTTTTATTTTTTTTGCTCGTAAATCAAAACACTCATTAACTAAGGCACTTGGACACTGAGGTTTGACTGTAGCCTACATCCGTTACCTACGTGTCTGGGCTGGAAAGGTATTCTGTCTCCTCCTAATAAGACGGCACTTACTCTTTCAGTTTGTCGGAGGCGAAGCGCACCGTCTTCTTGCTGGACGGACCCCTGGAAAGACAGAGTGGGGGGTGAGGCATCATGTGTCAATGCAGTGAACTATATTTAACAAAAATATGATTAATGGAACTTTATAAACCTAAAAGATATTTCTTATGTGCTGCAAGATTCTATGTTATTCTTTGATGGCTTTTAGGTTATAAGACAATATTTTTTTTAAACAAGAAGCAATTACCATATTTCCCACCATATAAGACGCACTTATTTAAAAAAGAAAACTAAAAAAATCAGCCTGCGTCTTGCACCCCGCTGGTTAGGTTTTGTTATGCCTCGGGGTTATAGATGCTGGTACCAGACCAAGACACAAAACACCTCCATTTGACACAATAGTTCTCAGATGTTCCCAGAATTAAATATACATGTTATAAATCATTAGATAATGATTACATATGAAAATAATGCTAAAATATAAAATTACCATCGGGGATGGAGTGAATACTATAGTTGTGCATTCATATATGCATACTTCAAATTGAAACAAATACGAATTTGAACATGTCTATGCCTAAGAAGGGTGACCGTTCCAATCCCTCACTCTTATAAATCTTCCCCACACTCCTGTTGACCTTTCCCACACTCTTATAAACACTTCCTATGACATTTCATTGTTATGACGCGGTCCCAATAAATGATTCTATAATTCTTGTTTCGACTTTCGACATTTGCTTCTTAAATACAAACTTCGCGCAGTAATTAGTTTGGCGGGGCGGAAGAATACTCAGAGAAAGGACAATATGAGCGTAGCTCACTTCTTTTATATCACAATTAGGTAAATACGGAAGGGGAAAGGGAGGAGAGGGACAGAGTGTCATGAAAAAAATACTGATAGAGGATGTAAGAAGGGGGAACAAGGAAAAGTAGTGGAGGAAACAGGGAGAGATAAAGAGAATGAAAACAAGGAGAAGGGTGTGGGGATGGAGGGACAGTGGGGAGAGTCATGTCAGGTCCTGAGGGAGAGTCAGGTGAGGTCCTGAGGGAGAGTCACGTCACGGCTTCAGTCAGGACATTACCTGACTCTCACTTCCGCCCCTCCCTCCCCACACCTTTTCCATTTCACCTTCTGTGCGTGTGTGTGTGTGTGTGTGTGTGTGTGTGTGTGTGTGTGTGTTTAACTCAGGTCAGGGCTTTGGTCAGGACATGACCTGACTCACTTCTGACCCTCCCTCCACACACCCTTCCCATTTCCCCTTCTGTGAGTGTGTGTGTGCGCACGAGCGAGCAAGCGAGAGTGTGTGTGTGTGTGTGTGTGTGTGTGTGTGTGTAATCTAATGGGGAAGGAGAAAGGGAGGAAGAGTGATAGAGTGAGAGATAAGACTAAAGATAAGAGGGTGTGAGAAAGGAGGAAACAAGGGAAATGAGTGGAGGGAATGGGACGGGAAAAGAAGAGAGAGGTAGGGAGGGTCAGGTAAAGGTGAGGAAAGAGGGGGAGAGAAAGGGTGTGAGTGGGAGGGAAAGAGATTAAAAGAGACATAGGGGGGTTAGGTAAAGGTGAGGAAAGAGATTAAAAGAGAGGTAGGGGGGTCAGGTAAAGATGAGGAAAGAGGGGGAGAGAAAGGGTGTGAGTGGGAGGGAAAGAGATTAGAAGAGAAAAACTGGGAGGGAGGTGAAAGGAAAAGAAGAAAGAAATGAGAAGGAAGGAGAAAAATACGGGGACGGAGAGGGAGAAGAAAGAAAGGAAGTGGGGGAGGAGTGACCCAGGGAAAAGACTACCGGCGCAATAGGCCGTGGTGGAAAAAAAAAAAAAAAACAGGCAGGTGACGTAGGTTCTTATTTAGGTGTGTTCCTACTTACGTTGATTTATATCGTATTCATATTTTAGGCAAGAAATTGCTTATTTTACCGCAAAATCCCGTGACATAGCGAAAAATCTGCGATACAGCGAGACTGCAATAAGTGAACTGCGATATGGCGAGGGATTACTGTATGTGTGTGTGTATATATATATATATATATATATATATATATATATATATATATATATATATATATATATATATATATATATATATATATATATATATATATATATATATATATATATATATATATATATATATATATATATATATATAATATATATATATATAGAGGCGGTGCTGTGGAATTGCCAAATAAAACATGTGATGGACGGGTTCAATCGCACGATGAATACCCTATTCCACAGTGTCGTTTTTCAGTCATTTAAAAAGTCACAACCACCCCTTCCTGATCCCACAGACCACCCATCAACCCCACAAGTGAAGAAGCCTGAGGAAAATCAAGAGCAAGTGAGAATGGTGAGCATGAAATGCAAGATGGCTTATTTATACCTCGCTGCGGCGCGCAGAACGGGCTGGGGTAATCAGGCCCATCCCCCTGGGCGCATTGCCGACCATCCAACCCCACCAGGAAGATGCCTACCACGCCAGGCAAATAAAAAAAAAAAAAAAAAAAAAAAAAAAAAATCTAATTCTTGATACGTGTATCATGATTCAATAGTCCGGTATATCTGATGATCCGGCAGAAGGTTAATCCGCTGCCTATTGGATCAAGTTCCTCTACTGAATTCTTATGATCATTACTGTCATTACCATTATTATGATCATTACTATCATTTCCCTTATTATACATCACATGACAGCCAAGCCATTGAGAGGATGTGTGACATACCTGAGGAAGAAGTCATCCTCGTCAGCTGCGTCATCATTGCTGGTGATCAGCTTCTCCTGAAACACAAGAGTGAGGGGACAGTGTTAGGCTTGGCCAGGGTGGAGTGGAACCTACGATATGCCCTGACCTCTTCTAAAGTGGCAGGAATTGTAGACGTTAGGCCAGACAGGAAACCAGATGGAGAAATTACATTAAAAATATTTTGTCAGGGCAGGCTGAAATGTACGGTAATCTCTCCTCATACGCAGAGGTTAGGTTACAGATTAGATCATGCATAAGGAAAAACCGTGGGTAACATTTCAAGTGCTGCATACACTGGGTAATGGCAGGATATTAAACATTACCGTCTTTTACTCAACCTACCTAGTTTTCTTTTGCCGTACAATGTGCCCTTTTTAGTCTGACAATTTTTAATGAAAACATTGTCAGAGTTATCCAAACCACTCACTAACCCAGTGTTCCGTACACCCGTTACATACATCACTCAAAACTAACAAAACAAGTCTGGCCAAACATCAGACTCCATCCCTAACATTTTCGAGCAACTGCTTGTAGTTATGAATCAATCTTCATTACCATATAGTATATGCATTCATTTACAGTAAACACTCGATATAACGAACCCACTTATAACTGATTTCATATATAACAGACAAGGTCAGTGTGTCAGAAATCCACGGTGACCAACCGAGAATAGTTTTTGAACCAACCTCGCCCAGTAACTACAATAACGTCTGCTAGCCATCTCACCCTCCCCTCTTAATCTGTTGTCCCATCCTTCGGTTACCGTAGTCTTTTTCAGCCCACCTGATGAAATACTTTCCTCCTTGTGGTTCCCATTAAAATGAAGAACATATCTACACCACAAGAAAGTCTTATGCATCAATCCAGTATGTAAATATGTAAATATAATGGAAAATATCCAAGTGTTTGTGAGTGTCAGTACTGATACAGCTTAACCCTATCCGATCTGAGGGGGGACAAATCTGGCCTCCCCTCAGGCACTTCGATCAAAACGATACAAATTTTTTTCTTATCAACTCTAAAAGAAAAACAGTCTTACAGAAAAATGCAGAAAATACCCAAGATGAATGTGTGATATCAATAAGAAGCACATGAATCCTCATTAACATAATCGACCTAAACACACAAATATTTTGAGAAACCGACGGCAATCTTTTTGAAACACAGTTGATGCATTGTGGAAACGCATTGAGGCAGATGTACAATACATACTCTATATCTGTACATGATACTATTGCTAAATATATATACCTGTCTTACATACTGCATGTTTTGCATTTATTGTTTATAAAGCTCTAGCTGATACACTAAACAGACCAACAAACAAACTGGCTGTGGTAACTATAATGAAGGAAACCAATTCGCCATTGTAGCGTGAAAAACAGTTGCCCGTAAAAACCTGTTGCCTCCTGTTCCATCTGCCCATGTGTGGCTGGATCCACCAGTCTGCTCCCAGACTCGGCAGAGTATGGAGGCCTCGCGTCTCCCAATAATCCCATGCGCCAAGGCAGTGGGAGGCCCCGTGAGGGCGCTCCTCAGAGCATAACCAAGGCAGGGGTTTTCTAACCTCCTTAGTTTATCATAACATCACCACTCTGCCCACAACTGTGTGGTGTATGAAAGACAAATGTACGTTCTATACTCCACAAATACGCGATCAATATTAGTTTATATGCCGAATAACGTAGTTTATTTACTGTTGTATTATAATGTATCGTCCCACATCCAGTGTTATGATGACCAGTGCTGTACAATATATTAACAGCTATAATCAGCATGACAATAGGTTGATTATGTTCCTTCATGTATTAGCTGACTCATGATAAAAAAAAAATCACACACACACACACACACACACACACACACTTTTTTCTTCAATCCTTTGCCGTCTTCCATTTAGTGTAACCCATTTCTGGGTCGTGCTCTGTAGTCCCTTGGTAGATAGAGTTCCGACAACCTAAGATTTGGACGCCATTATTGTCCCTGTTTTCGCCGCGAGAGTGTGTGCTAGCATTTGAAAAGCGCGGCGAAAACAGGGCCAATAATGGCGTCCCAATCTTAGGTTGTCGGGACTCTATCTATCAAGGAACTCTACAGATCACGACCCAGAAACGGGTTAGGCTAAATGGAAGACACTACTAAAAGACTATCTCTGTGTTTGCACTAATCCTTCATCTAAACGTTTCTTTCCTCTATACTATGTTAACCTGAGATTTTGTTGTTGCTGTTTTGAGAGAAGAGAGAGAGAGAGAGAGAGAGAGAGAGAGAGAGAGAGAGAGAGAGAGAGAGAGAGAGAGAGAGAGAGAGAGAGAGAGAGAATACTCGTTTTCAATGGACCGTATTGGCTATACAGGCAGTGCCACAGCGCCACACGTGGCCAGTCGGTGAACTGTCAAAGCAACACTTTCCAGTGAACTCAAGTTCTGCACAATAGTCTGTCCAAATGTAGGAGTAGGTAGGAAGACACCTACCGAACGGGCGTGAGCTACTCCCGGTGAGGTATATATGGGAATCGAGGAGGGTGCTGAAGCCTTTCAAAGATCCTTCCCTTTACCTCACTAACCATTTCCCTATTGTCTCATCTACACCAGAGAGTAGCTCAGCATGCTCTCTAAAGACTGATCCTCTCTCTTTCTACACCACACTGCATTCACACAACACGCACACCTTTTCCCAAAATTCAAAATTCAAAATGGCACACAATAACACTGCCTTGGAGTCCCCGCCTGGGGGAGACCATAAATTCTCCCAGGGAGGACTCCCCTTCTGGCTGCCGAATAAGAGGTGTCCTGATAACTCCTCGAATCTCTTTCTTATCAATTTCTGCAACATTCGCAGTCTTCATTCTAATTTTCATTCTGTGGAACACCATCTCTCCTCCTCTAAACCTCACCTTCTCTTCCTCACTGAAACACAGGTTTTTGAGGCTGCTGACAGCAACCTCTACTCTGTTCCCTCTTACTATCTCTATCCTAAATTTCAATCCAAAGTTGGATGTTGCGCCTACGTGCGCAACGACATCACTTGCTCTCGTGCCCACGACCTTGACTCTTCTGAAATTTCCACCATCTGTCAAAGACTTCATTGTCATTCTATTACTAAATACATCTGTGCTGTTTATCTCTCACCTAACTCTACTAACTATGTAAAACTCTTTGACTATTTGAACTCTTAAGTGGAGCACATCTTGACTCATCCCTTCACTGAAATCTCCATCTTGGGAGATTTCAATGTTCACCACCAGCTTTGGCTTTCATCCTCTTTCACTGACCAGCCTGGTGAACAAGCCTACAACTTTGCTCTCCTCAGCGACCTAGAGCAGTTGGTTCAGCACCCTACACGTATTCCCGACCATCTTGGAGACAGGCCCAACATACTAGACCTCTTACTAACCTCTAACCCTTATACTTACTCTGTCAAACTGTTCTCTCCGTTGGGCTCCTCCGATCACAACCTTATTTCTGTATCCTGTCCTATCGCTCCTGTTCATCCTCTAGACCCACCGAAGAGGCGATGCTTCTGGCATTTTGCCTCAGCTCGGTGGGACGACCTGAGGATGTACTTTTCCGATTTCCCGTGGAATGATTACTGCTTCCAGGAGAGAGACCCCTCTGTGTGTGCCCAGCGCATCACAGAGGTGTTTGTCTCTGGAATGGAGGCATACATTCCATGTTCTTTCTCTACTCCTAATGCTAAAAAGCCTTGGTTTAATCATGCTTGTTCTTGTGCTGTCAAATATAGAGAGGCAGCTCACAATTGGTACCAGAGCCTTCGAACTCCCGCTAACCATAATCTTTATATTTCTGCCCAGAATCGTGCCAAATCTATTCTCCGATTTACCAAAACCTCTTTCATCAGTAGAAAATGTCAACACCTTGCTTTTTCTAATTCTTCCCGTGACTTCTGGCACCTAGCCAAAAATATCTCCACCAATTTCACTTCTTCCTCTTTCCCTCCTCTCCTTAACCCTGACGGCAGCACTGCCGTCTCATCTGTCTCTAAGGCTGAACTCTTCGCTCAAACTTTCTGTAAGAACTCCACCCTGGACGATTCTGGGCATATTCCTCCTACTCATCCCCCCTCTGACTCCTTTAAGCCTGTTATTAAGATTCTTTATAATGATGTTTTCTATGCCCTCTCTGGCCTCAACTCTCAGAAGGCTTATGGACCTGATGGAGTGCCTCCTATTGTCCTTAAAAACTGTGCTTCTGTGCTGACACCCTGCCTGGTCAAACTCTTTTGTCTCTGCCTATCAACATCTACCTTTCCTTCCTGCTGGAAGTATGCCTTTGTACAGCCTGTGCATAAGAAGGGTGACCGTTCCAATCCCTCAAACTACCGCCCTATAGCTTTACTTTCCTGTCTATCTAAAGCTTTTGAATCAATCCTTAACCGGAAGATTGAAAAGAACCTTTCCACTTCTAACCTTCTATCTGATTGCCAGTATGTGTTCTGCAAGGGGCGTTCTACTGGCGATCTTCTTGCTCTCTTAAGTGACTCTTGGTCATCCTCTCTTAGCCATTTTGGTGAAACTTTCTCTGTTGCGCTAGACATATCGAAAGCCTTCGATAGAGTCTGGCACAAGTTTTTGCTTCCTAAACTGCCCTCTCTCTGTTCCTTTATCTCCAGTTTCCTTTCCGGCCATTCTATCTCTGCGGTGGTAGACGGTCACTGTTTTTCCCCTGAACCTATCAACAGTGGTGTTCCACAGGGCTCTGTCCTATCACCCACTCTCTTCCTGTTATTCATCAATGATCTTTCCATAACAAACTGTCCTATCCATTCATATGCTGATGACTCCACTCTGCATTATTCAACTTCTTTCAATAGTAGAAGACCATCCAAACAGGAAGTACATGACTCCAGACTGGAGGCTGCAGAACGCTTAACCTCAGACCTTGCTATCATTTCCGATTGGGGTAGAAGGAACCTGGTGTCCTTCAATGCCTCAAAAACTCAATTTCTCCACCTATCAACTCGACACAATCTTCCAAACACTCATCCCCTATTCTTTGACAACACTCAGCTGTCACTTTCTTCAACACTAACCATCCTCGGTCTATCCTTAACTCAAAATCTCAACTGGAAATTTCATATCTCCTCTCTCGTTAAATCAGCTTCCTCGAGGTTGGGCATTCTGTATCATCTCCGCCAGTTCTTCTCCCCCGCACAGTCTAAGGCTCTTCATCTCATCAGCTCTCCTCCTCCTACTGATAGTCTTCTACCTCTCAAATTCTGTCGCGATGTTGCCTCTCTTTCTATCTTCTATCGCTATTTTCATGCCGACTGCTCTTCTGAATTTGCCTCCCCCCCTCCCGTGGCCCCGCTGCACACAACTTTCTACTCATGCTCATCCCTATACTGTCCAAACCCCTTATGCAAGATCATCACATCAGTGACATCACCAAAGAAACAAAGTACAATCGTAATACTGCAAGTTTTCAAGGGAGAATGGGCCCTGCAAAACGAGCATTGAAGGCGATGATGGTAGGCTACCTATAAAGTAATGCACACTTTCCGTCACTATTCCCTACATAGCTCATTCACAAAGGCATACCAAATATAATCACATAAAAAGTATCGTCTACAGTAACTTCATACAAGTAGGAATCATTGTATTGAGGAATAAGTTTCGTATCTGTGGCCGTTGCGTTGAGCGTACATAGCCAACCCATCCCTCCAAGCCAGATACATATCTTATTCCTCAATACAATGATTCCTATCTGTATGAAGTTAATGTAGAAGATATTTTTTGTGTGATTATATTTGGTATGCCTTTGTGAATGAGCTATGTCGGGAATAGTGACGGAAAGTGTGCATTACTTTATAGGTAGCCTGCCATCATCGCCTTCAGTGCTCGTTTTGCAGGGCCCGTTCTCCCTTGAAAACTTGCAGTATTACGATTGTACTTTGTTTCTTTGGTGATGTCATTGATTGTTAAAGTAGAGTGCCGTCATCCAATTAAATTACGAATATTTTGTAATCATGAAACTAGCTAGATTATCTCAATCATATATATTTGGTACGTGTCTGTGATACAATGCATGATGTCATCAACAGCCAATCAGGTGAAAGGGGGGCGGAGCTTAGCCAGAATGGGGGAGGGGCTTCTCGGTGCAAATTGGTCAATTTGGACAGACTATAGAGTGCGTCTGAGGCTGCCTCCAGGATACAAGGCCTTGGTGCCGCCATCGCTCCAAGCCAATGACTGCACAGACTTTACTCCTACACGATTTCCTGACTCTACTATTTGACATGGAGAAAAAGTGAAATCGGTAGGAGTGAAGTGTGTGCAATCATCAGCTTGGAGCAATGGCGGCACCATGCCATGTATCCCAGCAACAGCCTCTGATGTACTCTAGTCTAGAACTTGAACTCTATGGAAAGGACAGCTTAGAGTTGAGTGGCCACATGTGGTGCTGCCCCTATAGCCAAGATTGTCTATTAAAAATAGCTTATAAAGTATCATCATACTCTTTAATTTTTAATATGGTACACTTCTCTCTCTCTCTCTCTCTCTCTTCTACACACAAACACATCAATATAGTTGAGAGATTAGTGTGTGTGTGTGTGTGTGTGTGAGAGAGAGAGAGAGAGAGAGAGAGAGAGAGAGAGAGAGAGAGAGAGAGTACTTTATATCAGGAATAGCCTATCAATAGCTTCTGTAAATATAAAAGGAAAAGCTATGATTATACTAGCCTACTATTATTTTTTATATGGTACAGCACTTCAAAATTCTCTCTCTCTCTCTCATGTACACACTTGTACATATCTCTTATCATCATCATTGTCTATTTTTTGCTGATTTTTCCTGAATAATAAAATTAACTGTTAGGCACATGATGCGTGTGTACGATAGTTTGGCGAGTGGAAATGTCTCCATTCTTCCTTCAAGCCTGTGACGACCGAGAGGGAGGGAGGGAGGGAGAGTTACCTCAATTTTTTTATACCTTTTTTTTTTTTTTTTTTTTTTTACTTTCCAGTAGCTTCTTTTCACTCATTATTCACTATTGTTTTACACTACTGATTCGGTACCAGTACTTAGTGTTCATGAGCGTTATCAATGTTCAGATAAATGAGTATGTACGATGCTAGGTGTTGTGAGCGCGAAAATTTGAAAAGGTCGGATCGGATAGGGTTAAGGGTTAAAACTAAAAGAGGACAGGGTTATTCCGCTTCAGACTGAAAAGTAGCCTGCCCCGCACAAGACATATAGTTTGACCCAGGGGCCAGGGTTAGAAGGCATATGCCAGGTCAATCCGTCCATGACCTTCCCAGCACTGAGAGCAAGGAAGTCCTAGTCACTCGGCGCTATGGAGGCTCACTGTCAGGTGTATGGATGCAGATCTGATCCGGGGCAGAGAGGAAAGCACTGTACATTTACCAACAACTTTGACAAATTCCCATGACTGTGTGAGAGGCAGAGAGAATGTTTTCTGATAATTTTAGGGATCGACTGGTAGTTGGGACAATGTGTTGTTGGGCAAGTGTTTATTTTAACCCGTTGAGCCCCGCCAAAGTTGTATGATGCGGTAACACCCAGACCCGCCAAATTTTTTTAATATTTTTTTTCACGGAAATCTATTGGAAACCCGAAGTTATAACACCTGAAGTACATAAAATCACTCACAATAGCCATTTAGTACTCAATAGAGGGGGCTATGCTCCGTGCGTCATCCAGCTGGTGGTGGGGAGGAAGGTGCGGCGTTGACGGGCGTCAGTCAGCATCACACATCAGGCTGTGGTCTAGGCATATAATGCATGAGTGTTGTGTTAGGATGTTCCTGAATAGAGCATCAGTTGTTTTAGCAACATAAAATTCAACATTATGTGAACCTTTGGGGCAAGGCTCTGATGTGTGTTGGTTATCAAGGTGCAAGTGGCGGGGCGGCTAACTCCCAATACGTGATAAAAAAGGTATAGATAGCCAAGAAAGTAGTAGGCTAGTATATCTTCCCCTAGCGCGGGCAGTGAGTCATGTTTGCACACACCCAGCACAAAGGCTGAATTGATGGCGTGCAATTATTTCCTACTGTGAGTGACAAGTGGGGACTGGTAGGTAAGTTGCCAAGTAGTGTAAACTTGCCAAATCTTGACTCATAAGGTGTGTGAATATTACAAGCCTAAGACAATTATGTATGGAGATAAAGGGTCGAGAACTTGCGACGGCTGAGAGCCGTCAACGGGGCTGGACGGGTTAACTTGAGTTTTTAAAGGTTGTTTTTTCTGGTATAAGGCAGTTTCTTAACTCTATAATGACGATGCTGCTGCTGGAGTCATATAGTTCTATCAGACATGGGCAACGAGCATGACACCAGTGCCAGAAAGCAAGAAGCCATATGGAATTTGCAGGGCGCATGTAACTATGTCTCTGTTGATGCTGTGACTAACTGGCACCTCTTTGGCTCCTTAGACAACTCCGTGCTAAAAATAGCCTACAGTTCCTGCCTAGTACCTACATATCACGACATCTGCAGAGCGATTATGTTCCCTCCTCAGTCGATCTGTTTCGGTGGTCTTCCTTTAGTTTCTGCTCGTCGTGTGAGTGCTGAACATAGTCTTGACACCTCCACTGATATACGTGATGTTCTAGATGAACCAATATCTTGTTCACAGGAGTGTTCAGAGGAGTGGGAAGCAGAAGTTGAATTTTGTGGGGAATCATGGAATTCCAGCTAAATGGTCTGTCCAAATTATAATCTGATTTCACAGTTGAGTTCTACGGATGATTTTCTACTAATTGTATTCAATGAAATTCATTCCAGAATGAAAAAATTACAAAAATTTACTTTTTTTTGTTGTTTTTTTGTTTCACTGCAACTTTGGCTCTCTATAGGCAGTAAATTTCCAGGTAAAAGTTTGCAAACTGTATTTTTCAGACTCCATCGTGATAAAATGAGCAACTTTTCTCCAATAAATTTTCCTGTATGTCACACCAGTAAAAAAATGGATTTTGGGGGGAATCATGGAATTCCAGCCAAACGGTCAGTCCAAATAAAAATCTGATTTCACACTAGAGTCCCTTTAGAGGTTAATATAGCCTTATATGTGTAATAAATGATTAATACAAAAAATATCTTCATTTTTTTCAACTTTGATAATCTTATATGCACAGATACCACTCCATTAATGCGAGTATTGTGTTCCGGGTGAGTTTGCATATTGTAAACTATGTGTAATGTAAACAATTTTTCCATACTGTAGTGTTAAGTGTGTTACACACCAACCCTGCTGCCCTGTGCCTTGGCAAACAAAATCAGAACAACGGTTAAATCTGTGTGTGTATTTACCTAGTTGTAGCTTTACAGGGCCTGGGCTTACGCTTGTGTGGTCCCGTCTCCGTATCTGTATTTGTCCAACTTTTCCTTAAAGTTGTGCACACTCTTCTCCGATACTACATCCTCACTTAGTCTGTTCCAAACCTCTACATTTTATTGAGGGAGGCTATATTTCTTTATGTCTCTCAAGCATCTTCCTTTCCTCTTTTTTGTTTTTTGTTTTTTTTTTTTTT
This sequence comes from Eriocheir sinensis, assembly GCF_024679095.1. Classification (NCBI taxonomy): domain Eukaryota; kingdom Metazoa; phylum Arthropoda; class Malacostraca; order Decapoda; family Varunidae; genus Eriocheir; species Eriocheir sinensis. The sequence goes on along the minus strand of NW_026110933.1, from coordinate 12,677 downwards.
TACATTGCAGCCTATTGTGCCATTAGGCTTCCTCACTGATGGGTCCTGATGGTCGGCCCAGCCCGCTGTGGCGCAGGCGAGTGTTTATAGTGGCGCCATCTTGCACTGGCTCATACTGCCCCCTGGAGCTCATCTTTGAGCCTCTCCTTGGACAGGTTATCTAGAGTCCGGGTTGATAGGTGGTCTTCAGGGCAGCATGTGGGTAGTCTCAGGCCACTCCGCGGTGACTGAAAAATCCCTGCTGTGTACTGGCCAGGATTCGAACCGACATCCCTCCTGAATCTCTTGAACACGACGTCGGCACACTACCACTCAGCCACTGCCTCCCCTGCATGATGCATGTGTCCTCTTGTGCTCCTGGTGTTTATTCTTTCCTTTAGTAGTAACTCCTCATTACCTACATCTTCCATTTTGCTCAATAATTTATAAATTGGTATTAGGTCTCCCCTTTCTCTTCTTTGTTCCAGTGTTGGTAGGTCCATCTCCTTTAATCTTTCTTCATATGTCAATCCCTCCTGTTCCGGAACTATTTTTGTTGCCATTCTTTGTATTCTTTCTATTTTTTTTTGTGTGTGTTTCTTTCTATGGGGAGACCACACCGCCTCCACATATTCCAATTTTGGTCTAATCATAATGGTTATTAACTTTTTCATCATATCCTTCTCCATGTAGTGGAATGCTGATCCTATATTTCTCACCATTTTATACGTATCACCAGATATCCTATTTACATGACTCAGGCTGTAGATTAACTTGTATTGTCACTCCCAGATCTCTCTTTTCTTGAACTTTCTTTACTATTTCTCTCTCTCCCATTCGATATGTCCATTTTCGTCTCCCTTCACAATTTCCCATTTCCATTACATGACAGGTCATCTTGCAAACAGGCTCATATAACTGTTTACGCCCTAACATCCTGGTAGCAGCCGTTACCATCACCTCGATCCGCTTACACAGTCGCTCTTTTCGTGGTGTCGGTGACAACCAGCGTGCATGGTGACGATCATGACAAGACGAAGGCGCGTGATTCAGCAGCGTTGGTATGCCGGAGCGGCGGGAAATGTCAACATTACATCAGCTGAGCGGAGGATTATGAAGAATAAATGTGAAAAATAGGAGTACAAAGAGTAAACGTGAAGAATAAATATAAAGAATAACTGACAAGAATAAATATGATTATGATGAAAAAATGTGACATCTCGCTGGAGTAGGTAGGAAGACACCTACCGAACGGGCGCAAGCCACTCCCGGTGAGGTATATATGGGAGGTGAGAAGGGAGCTGAAGCCCTCCAAAGACCCTTCCCATGTCCTCACTAACCGTTTCCCTATTGTCTCACCAACACCGGAGAGTAGTTCAGCATGCTCTCTAAAGACAGATCCTCTCTTTATCCACACCACACAACATTCTCACAACATATACACCTTTTCCCAAAATTAAAATTTCAAAATGGCGCACATACACCAAGCCTCGGAGTCCCCGCCTGGGGGGGGGACCACAAATTCCCCCACTCCCCTTCTGGCTGCCGACCCGAGAGGTGTCTTGATAACTCCTCGAACCTCTTTCTTCTCAATTTCTGCAACATTCGCGGTCTTCGCTCTAATTTTCATTCTGTGGAACATCATCTCTCCTCCTCTAAACCTCACCTTCTCTTCCTTACCGAAATGCAGGTTTCTGAGGCTACTGACAGCAATCTCTACTCTGTTCCCTCCTACTATCTCTATCCTAAATTTCAATCCAAAGCTGGATGTTGCGCCTACGTAGCGACATCACTGCTCTCGTGCCCACCTTGACTCTTCTGAATTTTCCACCATCTGGTTAAGACTTCATTGTCATTCTATTACTAAATACATCTGTGCTGTTTATCTCTCACCTAACTCTACCAACTATGTAAAATTCTTTGACTATTTGAATTCTAAAGTGGAGCACATCTTGACCCACTCTCCCTTCGCTGAAATCTCTATCCTAGGAGATTTCAATGTTCACCACCAGCTTTGGCTTTCATCCTCTTTCACTGACCATCCTGGTGAACAAGCCTACAACTTTGCTATCCTCAACGACCTAGAGCAGTTGGTCCAGCACCCTACATATTCCTGACCGTCTTGGAGATCGGCCCAACATTCTAGACCTCTTCCTTACCTCAAACCCTTCTGCTTATTCTGTCAAACTGTTCTCTCCGTTGGGCTCCTCTGATCACAATCTTATTTCTGCATCCTGTGACCTCCTGTCCTGTCCCTGTACTCCTGCACCCTGGGCACTAGGCGATTGCTTCTGGCATTGCGCCTCCGCGATACCTGAGGATGTACTTTCTTTTTCCATTGTGGAATATTTATTGCTCCAGGATAGAGACCTCCTGTGTGTCAGCTCAAGCGCAGGTGATTGTGATCTGGTGGAATGCAGCATCCTTCTTCTCTTTCTCTCTCTACCTCAAAAAAAGCTCGCCTTGGTTTAATTTGTTCTCGCTCGTGCAATGATAGAAGAGTAGCTCACAAAAAGATACAGAGCCTTCAAACTAATGCTAATTATGAACTTTACATTTCTGCCCGAAATGCCAAATCTATTCTCCGACTAAAAAATTCTTTCATTAATAGAAAATGTCAAAACCTTGCTTTCTCTAACTCTTCCGTGACTTCTGTCTCTGGCAAAACATCTCCTCAATTCACTTCTTCTTTCACTTCAACTTCACTCCTTACAGCAACACTGCTGATCTCATCTATCTCTATGCCTCTATGCTTAAACTTTCTTATATGAAAGCTTGACATATCAAAAGCTTTTGATAGGGTCTGCACAATCTTTGCTTCTTCTACCCTTCTGGTTTCTATCCTTCTCTGTACCTTTATCTCCAGTTTCCTTTCTGTTCTATTTCTGCTGCCGTGGTAGACGGTCACTGTTCTTCCCTAAATCTATTAACAGTGGTGTCCCAATCCCTCCTCTCCCACTCTTTTTCTGTTGTTCATTGATGATCTTCTTTCCAAACGAACTGTCCTATCCATTCCCTCGCCAATGATTCCACTCTGCATTATTCAACTTCTTTTAATAGAAGACCCACCTTCAGGAACTTAACGACTCAAGGCTGGAGGCTGCAGAACGCTTCAGACCTTACTATTATTTCGATTGGGACGACTTAAGAAGAACCTGGTGTCCTTCAACGCCTCAAAACACAGTTTCTCCACCTATCCACTATCCCAATCTTCAAACAAGCTATCCCCTATTCTTTGACAACACCAGCTATCACCTTCCTCAACACTAAACATCCTCGGTCCTTATCTTAACTCAACTGGACTCTCATCTCTTACTAAATCAGCTTCCTCGAGGCTGGGCTTCTATACCGTCTCCGCCAGTTCTTCTCCCCTGCACAGTTGCTGTGTCCATATACAGGGCCTTGTCCGCCCTCGTATGGAGTATGCATCTCATGTGTGGGGGCTCACTCACACAGCTCTTCTGGACAGAGTGGAGGCAAAGGCTCTTCGTCTCATCAGCTCTCCTCCTCATACTGATAGTCTTCTACCTCTTAAATTCCGCAATGTTGCCTCTCTTTCTATCTTCTATCGATATTTCCACTGACTGCTCTTCTGAACTTGCTAACTGCATGCCTCCCTCCCCCGGCCCGCTGCACTCGACTTTCTACTCATGCTCATCCCTATACTGTCCAAACCCCTTATGCAAGAGTTAACCAGCATCTTCACTCTTTCATCCCTCACGCTGGTAAACTCTGGAACAATCTTCCTTCATCTGTATTTCCTCCTGCCTACGACTTGAACTCTTTCAAGAGGAGGGTATCAGGACACCTCTCCTCCCGAAACTGACCTATCTTTCGGCCACCTCTTTGGATTCTTTTTAGGAGCAGCGAGTAGCGGGCTTTTTTTTTATTAATGTTTAATATCTAGAATAATACGCGAGTTTGACTAAGAAGGCATAACAAGTGAATAATGGTGACATGTATTAACCCTTTCATTGCTTAACGCTTGCAGCGGGCGTTAGGTGTATTTGCTGGTGGCGCTAAACGCTCGCTGCGACCTCCAGCAACACTCAAATCTCCCGCGTATGAGAGTGTTCCAACACTAATTCTCACAACACAGGATTGACAATTGAGTGGGTTCTTCACTAAATTTGGTGGAAAATCATGTCAGCCCAGCGCGGAAAATCTACGGACGAGCAATTGGTGGATGTTAGTTGTTGACCAATATAGCGACATTTTTGCACAGCTTCACCTATCGCATGACTGATATTTTGACCAAATAGTTGTAAATTTTGCAGTTGGCAATACTGCCCTGCCAGCACCCCATCATCAAGAGATCTACAGTAGTTGCCTTACGGCTGACTGTCACGCACGTATAAATGTACGTCTTCACAGGCAACACCCCCTGAACGTGCCTGTACTTTCGCAGGAGAGGCTTACATTACCGAATCGTATAGATCTTGGCCTCCTCTTTCCAATGGTGTTTTTGTTTTGTAACTGTGATGAATAGTTTTTGCATTACAGCGGTTAAAAGAGCTAGCACTAGCGTCACTTGCTGGTGGTGCTAAAAGCTCACTGCGAGCGCCAGTCGCACTCACAGCAAAAAACACCCCCTGAACGTGCCTGTACATTTGCAGGAGAGGCTTACATAACCGAATCTTATAGATCTTGGCCTCCTCTTTCCAATGGTGTTTTTGTTTTGTAACTGTGATGAATAGTTTTTGAGATATAGCGGTTAAAAGAGATCCCCTTCCCCCGCTGAGGTGCCCGAGCGCGCCTGAGGGGATAGTATCGTTGCGAGCGCTTAGCAATGAAAGGGTTAAAGTCCTCCCTTCTCCTTTATTGTGCATTTTGCAACAATAAACAATCAATCAATCAAACTGAAATTCTCAGCAGGACATTTAATGTCAGCAGGTGAAGTGAGTTCATGTCATTCAAAGTCTTCTAATTGTTTTCTCATATTACCATTGAAGCCGTGCATCGTGTTGCTGTATAGTGTAATATTTTTTTACATCCATTTAAAGAAATAATATAACCACTTGAGGGCAAGAATTTGTACTATTTGCTAATTAATGTCATTGGTAAGCTTCATTGGGGAGCCCCCGCAGCTACCAAAGCTCCGTTACCAGAGGTTCCGATCTCTGGTACTGATGCAAACAAACAGCGCCACGAAAGGCGACTGTGAAAGCGGATTTCTTGTTGGTAGCGGCGATCGCTGCTCATTGGTAACGATCAACACAAACAAATGTGACTGTGAAAGCGGCCCTGAGTGCCTGAGTGGATATCTCGGTGATATGGATATTCTCTCTCTCTCTCTCTCTCCCTCTCTCTCCCTACTGAATGAAGTGAATATTTACCCAATCGCCACCATGAGATTTTCCCCCTCGGAAAAAAGATCCAACCTGGCAACTCTGCGCTCGTTTGGCCAGGGGACACCACGAACCGCGTCATAGATGGTTTTACCTGCGTAATCTGAACATACGGTTCTGAAACCATACCGCATCATAGATGGTTTTACCCGAGTGATCTGAACATACGGTTCTGAAACCATACTGCATCATAGATGGTTTATCATAGATGGTTTTACCCGAGTGATCTGAACATACGGTTCTGAAACCATACCGCATCATAGATGGTTTTACCCGAGTGATCTGAACATACGGTTCTGAAACCATACCGCATCATAGATGGTTTTACCCGAGTGATCTGAACATACGGTTCTGAAACCATACTGCGTCATAGATGGTTTTACCTGCATGATCTGAACATACGGTTCTGAAACCATACTGCGTCATAGATGGTTTTACCCGAGTGATCTGAACATACGGTTCTGAAACCATACCACGTCATAGATGGTTTTACCCGAGTCATCTGAACATACGGTTCTGAAACCATACCACGTCATAGATGGTTTTACCCGAGTCATCTGAACATACGGTTCTGAAACCATACCACGTCATAGATGGTTTTACCTGAGTCATCTGAACATACGGTTCTGAAACCATACCACGTCATAGGATACAGTGAGCACTGCTCTCATTCACGTGGTATGCTCTCCCTACGGCAACGTAACTCATCCCAAAACGTAACTTCTCCTAAATCTGAATTCTTCTGCAAGGTGAACACCTCTCTTGAACGCTTTGGGGTGCTTTCAGCAGGTGTTTTGGTAGAACAGTGTTGCCACTCACGCCATGGCTACTTGGTGCGACGAGCGGGAAATTTAAAAATCCTAAAAATAATCTTACATGACAATCCGTATAAAACTGAAACCGTACTATTTGAGGGACGACAGTATATATATATATATATATATATATATATATATATATATATATATATATATATATATATATATATATATATATATATATATATATATATATATATATATATATATATATATATATATATATATATATATATATATATATATATATATATGCCACTATAAACACTGCGCCAGAGCAGGCTGGGCACCATCAGGCCCCACCGGGAAGATGCCTACCGGCGCAATAGGCAACAACGTAAAAAAAAAAAAAATAATATATAGATATATATATATATATATATATATATATATATATATGTATATGTATCTCTCTCTCTCTCTCTCTCTCTCTCTCTCTATATATATATATATATATATATATGTGTGTGTATGTGTAGTGCGGCGACTATGACTGATGAATGAGCCTCCCATAACCCACTTAGCCAGTGGGGTACCTCTTTGGCCGACTCGGTAAGGAGTGGCTCCCCCGTCACGTTGGTCGCAGGTTCAATCCCAGGCAGCCGGTGAATACCCTCTCCTTGTTGTGATTAATTTCTCGTGTGTTTCGATACACGCAGAAGGACGTGTGGGACCGAGAGAGTAATAGAAAAAAGAGAATAGAAAACCTCATCATTAAACTGGTGGCAGCAGTGGGATGACTCATCATTATTTACCTAAGTGCTCACTCATCACAGACCATGTGGAACATAGCGTTGGTAGGACATAGCCAAATTCCCACACAGTCTGACCATTCTGGAGTGAACGTAAGGATTTTCTGTGCCCCTGGAGGCAAAGCTCATTCATTCTTTGACGACCAACGCACGAATGAAGTGCTCAAATGGGAACATGATTTAACCATTTTGTGGATCGGAAGCAATGACATCACTAGCAAGCATCATCCAGCAATTGTTTTCAACCACATTAATGATATTTGTGACGTGATTGAGGAAAACTGCCAGGCTGTAGTGTATGTGTGCCAAATTGAACCTAGACTCCAACCCAGAAATCTTTCCCCTGACCAGTATAAGAGAATTCAGTGCGGGATTAATAACCGAATAAAGAAAAGAGCAAATTCTGGCATTTCACTGGTGGCAAGGCGGTGGCATCCTCTCCTGTGGTTCTGTTGTGTCACCCCGAGAGGGTAACAGGTAGAGTGATGGCCCATGCTCTCCGAAGTTCATAGAAAATGGGAACTCAACACACAGAAATTAATCTAAATGGGAATAGGGAGACATGTTATGCTGACTTGCCTGATGGGCGAGCCTCTCATAACCCACTTAGCCTGTGGGGTACCTCTTTAGCCGACTCGGTAAGGAGTGGCTCTCCCGTCACGTTGGTCGTGGGTTCAATCCCAGGCAGCCGGCGAATACCCTCTCCTTGTTGTGATTAATTTCTCGTGTGTTTCAATACACGCAGAAGGATGTGTGGGACCGAGAGAGTAATAGAAAAAAGAGAATAGAAAATCTCGTCATTAAATATGTACATATATATATATATATATATATATATATATATATATATATATATATATATATATATATATATATATATATATATATATATATATATATATATATATATATATATATATATATATATATATATATATATATATATATATATATATATATATATATATATATATATATATATATATATATATATATATATATATATATATATATATATATATATATATATATATATATATATATATATATATATATATATATATATATCAGGGTTGGTGATTTTTTTGATTTTTGATTTTTTTAAAAAAATCAAAAAAATCAAAAAATCATTGATTTTTTTGATTTATTTGATTTTTTTATTAAAAAAAAAATGAACCTGTAATATGTGCCTCTGTTACTGTTCACACATCAGAAAACACAAGCTCAGTCTATCTTGTGGACACAATTGACACATCCGGTCACCCACACACATCAGATTACCTTAAAGGGATTGCTACAAGATCAATAGAAACAGCTGAACACAAATATAAATGCAAAGTAGGCAGTTTTGTCACTGATAATGCTGCTAATGTTGCAAAAATGAGATCTGAGTTACTTAAAGATGATGAGTATAACTTAATAAGTTATGGTTGTTCAGCACACATACTGAATTTGCTAGCAAAAGATTTAGAAATTGGTAACATTAAAGAACATATTGTGAAGATTGTTAAATACTTTCGGAACAACCACACAGCCTTAGCAGCATACAAAGCATGGGAGGTTCAACCCTCATCGTGCCTCAAGACGTACGGTGGAATACACTGTCTGATTGCTTAGAAGGTTACCTAAACAACTGGCCAATATTAGTATCTGTGTGTGATGGTGAAAAAAGAAACCAACTGGATCCAGTTATTATAAGGAAGGTGATGGACACATACATAAAAAGATCTGCAGAAGATATGCTGAAAATTCTGAAGCTCATTGCCATAGCACTTGATAAAGTTCAGAGGGACAGATGTGACATAGGAGAAGCTACTGAGGTGTGGAAAGATTTACAGAATAAGCTTGCAGAGGAATCAGTTCGGTCAGGTGATAGTGCTGTCATTGAAGATCATTTCATGAAACGAATGAAACTAGCCCTCACCCCTGTTCACTATTTAGCAAATATACTACATCCAGCTTACAAGGGAAAAAAACTAACTATGGAGGAGGAAAACATGGGAATGAATTGGATCAATGAAAATTGCCCTTCAGCACTCTCTCTTATAATGATATATAAGGCAGAACTTCCTCCATTTCAGCCATACATGTTTTCTGCTCATTCACTTAATGCTGGACCACTTGCATGGTGGCTTTCTTTGGGCAAGATTGTTGAAGACAAAAATTATTTTTCTGATTTGGTTAGGAAATTATTTACAACAGCCTCAAGTTCTGGGGTGGAGAAGATTTTTTCTTCATTTGGTCTTGTTCATTCTAAGCTTAGAAATAGGTTAGGGATAGAGAAAGCTGCAAAACTCGTTTTCATTTACAAAAACCATAACTAGGGTCATCACAGAAAGCCTCTGAGTGAATAAACTTAATGTAGGATTACTTTAATTTTTTTAGATTTATTTTATTTTATTTATTTTTTTTTATTTATTTATTTATTTACTGGTATATACCATGAAGAGGAATAAATGAATAATAAGTTATTTACTTACTTTACCATCCGTGGACCACCTCATTTAACTTATCCAATACATTTTAGTAAAAAAATGAAAAAAAAATCAAAAAAATCACAAAAATCATGATTTTTTTAGTAAAAAAATCAATGATTTAATCATTTGATTAATTTATTATATATACATATATATATATATATATATATATATATATATATATATATATATATATATATATATATATAGATATATATATATATATATATATATATATATATATATATATATATATATATATATATATATATATATATATATATATATATATATATATATATATATATATATATATATATATATATATATATATATATATATATATATATATATATATATATATATATATATATATATATATATATATATATATATATATATATATATATATATATATATATATATATATATATATATATATATATATATATATATATATATATATATATATATATATATATATATATATATATATATATATATATATATATATATATATATATATATATATATATATATATATACAGGTAACTCGATTTAAGCGAGTTTGGTTTACGCGTTTTTTAAAAAACGCAGGGTCCAAAATCCAAATAAATGTTTAATTTACACGTTTTTTCACTTATACGCGATATTTTATGGAGTGGCCACCAGATGTCTCACGCAAATGTACTCACACGGCGCCGAGGCCACACAGATGAGCTCAGTTCTGTCAGTGCCACTTGAACAACAATACAGTACCCACGCTACTCAACAATAGGGGTGGGCAGGTACAGACTGCAGTACCGGTACCAATACTAATAATCGCTCATGGTGTCCCTCATTTCTTCCTCACACGAGTGAGGCTGAGACTGAGTGCCTGAGTGATCTCGATGATATTTTCTCTCTCTCTCTCTCTCTCTCTCTCTCTCTCTCTCCTCTAAATGGAGTGCATATTTATTTTTCGATAGAAACCTACCTCTTGTTTGATTTACATTGTTTTTGATTTACGCAACCTCTTCAAGGACACAATACTCGCGTAAATCGAGTTACCTGTGTTTATATATATATATATATATATATATATATATATATATATATATATATATATATATATATATATATATATATATATATATATATACAGTAATCCCTCGCCTATCGCGTGGGTTAGGTTCCAGAACCCCCCGTGATAGGTGAAAATCCGCGAAGTAGCGACCTTATATTTATTTTATTATTTATATATTTTATATATTATTTATATAAGCACACATATCTCTGTGAATCTTGCCTCAGCCCGTGTGAACAAGGTCACCCAACCACTAGTTTCTCGAGAGATTCAAAGTCAATAATCATGGAAATGCTTTCAAAATCCAATTCAAGGAGTATTTATTGTTGAAAATAGGGGATAAAATATTCACGAAAGCGCAGCCTCCTCTGGCAGCGGCCGTGGCGGCGGTGCAGCCAGTGTTGTGAGAAATACCTCCTCACAGAAATGTCACATATACATGTGTGTGTGTTGGGGGGGGGGGGGGTACAGATCCCCCTGGCTAGAAGGAGAGGTTGTGGGGGGTGAAGCTCCCCTGTTAGCAGGTCATAAAAGTTTGGTTGGAGTAGTTTAAACATGCTCACTGAAACTAAACCCTCTGCGAGCTATTTTGCGGCTGCAGTGGCGGCACTGTCGCCGCAGCCGCCGCCAAAGGAGGCTAGTACGCATTCGTGAATACATTTTCCCCTATTTTCAACAATAAATAGTCCTTGAATTGGATTTTGAAAGCGTTTCCATGATTGCTGAACGTTTGTAGAAAAGATATATGAAAAGCTAGTGATGTTTCATAAGGTAGGTAATGAAATACTGGCACGGTACTAAAACGAATCTTTACCTAACCTAACAACAGAATCAACCCTAAACTAACTTAACACACAAACGGGTGTACTTCTGGAATAATAAAAACCAAACCAAATGTAACCTAACTTGACCTAACCTAACAGAATCAACCCTGAACTAACCTAATGCACAGACAGGTGTAGTTCTGGAATAATAACAACCAAACCAAATGTAACCTAACCTGACCTAACATAACAGTATCAACCCTAAACTAACCAAACACAGAGACGGGTGTACTTCTGGAATAATAACAACCAAACCAAATGTAACCTAACCTGACCTAACTTAACAGTATCAACCCTAAACTAACCAAACACAGAGACGGGTGTACTTCTGGAATAATAACAACCAAACCAAATGTAACCTAACCTAACAGAATCAACCCTAAACCAACCTAACAAGCAGACAGGTGTAGTTCTGGTATAATAACAACCAAACCAAATGTAACCTAACTTGACCTAACTTAACCCTTAAATTACGGTAATCGTATATATAAATGTGCTACTATGAGCCCCACCTGTACGGGGATATATATAATCATCACACTCTACGCTCCCTACTTTTCAAATATACCGCCAGTTCTTGACTCGGAAGAATGGTGGAGGCATCTGGCATCCATACACACTCATTCGTCTCCAGCGCACGCCCTACCGAAGGCCACAGATCATTTTCCACTTTTGTTCAGAATACATCTGTCATGTCTCGTGACGCGTCAAGCAGTTCCTATGCTCCGGGCGGAAGTAGAGCGTGGGCGAATCAAAGTGACAGTGACTCTGATGACTGCTATGGTAGTGACATTGACAGAGGAGGGAGGGGCAAGTAGGTAGAGAGAGAGAGAGAGTGAGAGCGAGTGGGGTGCTTCCACGCGACACGTCACGGCCACAAGAAAATGCGCAATATTTTCGGCTGTCATAACTTATTTATTATTATTAGGAGAGAAGTTTTATTACACCACCATATATACTACATGAATATACAATTATTGCAAAGACAAAAGACACCATTTCCACCTCTTTTAAAGGTCTAAATTTTCCCCCGTGCACACCATCCAGAGAAATACATCGCCACCCGTACTCGAAGGGTTAACAGTATCAACTCTAAACTAACCAAACACAGACAGGTGTACTTCTGTAATAATAACAACCAAACCAAATGTAACCTAACCTAACAGAATCAACCCTAAACTAACCTAACGCGCAGACGGGCGCACTTCTGGAATAATAACAACCAAACCAAATGTAACCTAACCTAACAGAATCGGTATTATTCTATATTATCACCACTTTCACACCCGCCAATGCCTTGGTGCTCAATGAAGAGTTCAGCGTCCATGCAATACAGTGCCGTATTGCTTTGCCGTCGGAAATCACTCATTCTTGTGATATAAGGGTAATTATTGAGAATCACTATGCGCCTCC
>NW_026110932.1:52500-55826 GCF_024679095.1 Eriocheir sinensis | reverse complement strand
CGGCGATGACGTCATCAGTCTCCCAGTGAATCACAAGCGAGTTTTCAGAACTGTCAGCCAATCATAAGGCAGCCGCCTTCAACTGCGGCTTCGAAACGACCCGTTTTCTCTTCCCGTTACCCCCCCCCCACCCCCCTCCTCCTCTCTCTCTCTCTCTCTCTCTCTCTCTCTCTCTCTCTCTCTCTCTAGCCACAATGTTTGAAGAAAAACGTCCGGTGTGATACTACCTTTAAAGGTAGCATGCGTGACGCCGATGGTAAGTAGACATACAAAGTCTATGAACGTCCGTACGTGTCAAAGCAGCGCGAAACTCAGTGATATTGCGCGAAAGTCGGGATGGTAAGAATTTAGGACTAACCGCAAAACTCGAGAGGGTACTGTGTATATATATATATATATATATATATATATATATATATATATATATATATATATATATATATATATATATATATATATATATATTTTATTTTTATTTTTTATTTTTTACAGCTACGGAGACAGTTCAAGGGCGTAACGAAAAAAAAAAAAAAAAAAAAAAAAAAAAGGCCCGCTACTTACTGCTCCAGAACAGAGGTTAAAGGAGTGTTCAAAATCAGGTCAATTTCGGGAGGAGAGGTGTCCTAATACCCTCCTCTTGAAAGAGTTCAAGTCATAAGCAGGAGGAAATACAGATGAAGGAAGATTGTTCCAGAGTTTACCAGCATGAGGGATGAAAGAGTGAAGATGCTGGTTAACTCTTGCATAAGGGGTTTGGACAGTATAGGGATGAGAATGAGTAGAAAGTCTTGTGCAGTGGGGCCGCGGGAGGAGGGGAGGCATGCAGTTAGCAAGTTCAGAAGAGCAGTCATCATGAAAATATCGATAGAAAATAGAGAGAGAGGCAACATGGTAGCGGAATTTGAGAGGTAGAAGACTATCAGTATGAGGAGGAGAGCTGATGAGACGAAGAGCCTTTGATTCCACTCTGTCAAGGAGAGCTGTGTGAGTGGACCCCCCCCACACATGAGAAGCATACTCCATACGAGGGCGGACAAGGCCCCTGTAAATGGACAGCAACTGTGCGGGGGAGAAGAACTGGCGGAGATGGTACAGAACGCCCAGCTTCGAGGAAGCTGATTTAGTAAGAGATGAGATATGAAGTTTCCAGTTGAGATTTTGAGTTAAGGATAGACCGAGGATGTTTAGTGTTGAGGAAGGTGATAGCTGGGTGTTGTCAAAGAATAGGGGATAGTTGTTTGGAAGATTGTGTCGAGTGGATAGGTGGAGAAACTGTGTTTCTGAGGCGTTGAAGGACACCAGGTTCCTCTTGCCCCAATCGGAAATTATAGTAAGGTCTGAGGCTAAGCGTTCTGCAGCCTCCACCCTTGAGTCGTTAAGTTCCTGTAGGGTGGGTCTTCTATTAAAAGAAGCTGAGTAATGCAGAGTGGAATCATCGGCGTAGGAATGGATAGGACAGTTCGTTTTGGAAAGAAGATCATCAATGAACAACAGAAAGAGAGTGGGAGATAGGACAGAACCCTGTGGGACACAACTGTTAATAGGTTTAGGGGAAGAACAGTGACCGTCTACCACAGCAGAAATAGAACGGTCAGAAAGGAAACTGGAGATAAAGGTACAGAGAGAAGGATAGAAACCGTAGGAGGGTACTTTGGAAAGCAAAGATTTGTGCCAGACCCTATCAAAAGCTTTTGATATGTCCAGCGCAATAGCAAAGGTTTCACCGAAACGGCCAAGAGAGGATGACCAAGAGTCAGTTAAGAAGGCTAGGAGATCACCAGTAGAATGCCCCTTGCGGAACCCATACTGGCAATCAGATAGAAGGTCAGAAGTGGAAAGGTGCTTGAATCTTCCGGTTAAGGATTGATTCAAAAGCTTTAGATAGACAAGAAAGTAAAGCTATATATATATATATATATATATATATATATATATATAGATATATATATATATATATATATATATATATATATATATATATATATATACACAGCAAACCCTCAATATAACGGACTAATTGGGGGGGAACGTAGTCCATTAATGCTGAAAGTCCGTTATAAGCGGCGAAAATAAAAAAGCGTAAAATAATGCCAACGAACCTAATAAACGTAGGTATATATATTTTTATTGTGTATGTTGTGTGCACATTGTTTGTGTAGCCACTTACCACACTTGGCGATGGACTGCAAGGCACTGAGCCTGCCAGATTGGCAGTGGGGCCATGTGGGGGGGGATGTATTGTTACAGGAATGGGCAAAATTTTACAAGTGCGCCAATCTCGTCCTGGCACACAAAACTTTCTTTTTTGTCATTTTCAGTGTGTTATGAAATAATCCGATAACTGTTTCTGTCACAGATCATTAAATGATTGACTTTTCAATGCCTGTTGTAAACCTGCCGCAGCCCACAGCTGCAGCTGCAAAATAACTCGCAGAGAAAGATGTTCAACTTCTTTACTGATCCTTTGTTTCACTCACTGTTCACAAAGACCACAAGTGGACAAACTAGAACAAAACAAGACAAATTAATGTTTACACTGCTGTGTATTTACCCAGTGCGCACGCATGGTGGACAACAGAGCGACTTATTTCTGCGAGGAAATATTTCTCGTGACACCGGTCAGCTGCTGCAAATGTCCCGTCCTGCACTGTATTTCCACGCCCCACACCGAGTGCCGAATAACTTTACTAACCAAACATAACTTACCCTAACCTACCTAACTGGGGGCTTAGCCCCCCTAACCCCTAAAGCTTTATCAGTGCCGACATTCACAAACACTTGGCTATTTTCGATATACATTTACCACCTGGGTTGATGCATACGACTTTCTTGTGGTATAAATACATTCTTCGTTTGAATGGTAACCAAAAGAAGGAAAATATTTCATCAGGTGGCCTGAATAAGACTACGGTAACCGAAGGATGGGGCAACAGATAAAGGGAGGAGGGCGAGGTGGCTAGGAGACACTATTGTTACCAAAAGCGGGTGGTTCAAAAACTATTCTCGATCGGTCTCCGTGGATTTCTGACCGTCTGACTTTGTCCGTTATATCCGAAATCCATTATAAGCGGGTATGTTATAATGAGGTTTACTGTGTATATATATATATATATATATATATATATATATATATATATATATATATATATATATATATATATATATATATATATATATATATATATATATATATATATATATATATATATATATATATATATATATATATATATATATATATATATATATATATATATATATATATATATATATATATATATATATATATATATATATATATATATATATATATATATATATATATA
>NW_026110932.1:22500-47500 GCF_024679095.1 Eriocheir sinensis | reverse complement strand
ATCTGAGGCTAAGCATTCTGCTGCCTCCAGCCTGGAATCATTTAGTTCCTGTTGGGTGGGTCTTCTATTAAAAAAAGTTGAGTAATGCAGAGTAGAGTCATCGGCGTAAGAATGGATAGGTCGTTTTGGAAAGAAGATCATCAATGAACAACAGAAAGAGAGTGGGAGATAGGACAGAACCCTGCAGAACACCACTGTTAATAGGTTTAGGGGAAGAACAGTGACTGTCTACCACAGCAGAAATAGAATGGTCAGACAGGAAACTGGAGATAAAGGTATAGAGAGAAGGATAGAAACCGTAGGAGGGTAGTTTGGAAAGCAAAGATTTGTGCCAGACCCTATCAAAGGCTTTTGATATGTCCAGCGCGATATCAAAGGTTTCACCGAAAAGACTAAGAGAGGATGACCAAGAATCAGTTAGGAAGGCAAGGAGATCACCAGTAGAATGCCCCTTGCGGAACCCATACTGACAATCAGATAGAAGGTCAGAATTGGAAAGGTGCTTTTGAATTTGAATATGAGAGTGACAACCTGCTAATTCTATCAATGCCTCAAAATTTACATTTTCTTGCTTTCCAAGACAACTGGCTGTGTGATAGAACTTTTGATTTTGCGCTATTAGGCTTTCAACTGTATACAATGTATAACAGGCTCCTCTCCACTCATACACTGATGATTCCACTCTGCATTATTCAACTTCTTTCAATAGAAGACCATCCTAACAAGAAGTACATGACTCCAGACTGGAGGCTGCAGAACGCTTAACCTCAGACCTTACTATCATTTCCAATTATGGTAGACGGAATCTTGTGTCCTTTAATGCCTCAAAAATTCAATTTCTCCACCTATCAACTCGACATAATCTTCCAAACACCTATCCCCTATTCTTCGACAACACTCAGCTGTCACCTTCTTCAACACTAAATATCCTCGGGCTATCCTTAACTCAAAATCTTAACTGGAAACTTCACATCTCCTCTCTCACTAAATCAGCTTCCTCGAGGTTGGGCGTTCTGTATCATCTCTGCCAGTTCTTCTCCCCCGCACAGTTGCTATCCATATACAGGGGCCTTGTCAGCCCTAGTATGGAGTATGCATCTCACGTGTGGGGGGTTCCACTCACACAGCTCTCTTGGATAGAGTTGAGTCTAAGGCTTTTCGTCTCATCAGGTCTCCTCCTCTTATTGATAGTCTTCTACCTCTTTAATTCCGTCGCGATGTTGCCTCTCTATCTTCTATCGATATTTTCATGCTGACTGCTCTTCTGAACTTGCTAACTGCATGCCTCCCCCTCTCCTGCAGCCTCACCTCACATGACTTTCTAATCAAGCTCATCCCTATAATGTCCAAACCCCTTATGCAAGAATTATCCAGCATTTTCACTCTTTCATCCCTCATGCTGATAAACTCTGGAACAATCTTCCCTCATCTGTACTTCCTCCTGCCTACGACTTGAACTCTTTCAAGAGGAGGATATCTGGACACCTCTCCTCCCGAAATTGACCTCTTTTTTTGGCCACTCCTCGGTACTCTATTCAGGAGCAGCAAGTAGCAGGCTTTTTTTTTTCATTATTGTTTTCTTTTTTTTTACACCCTTGAACTGTCTCCTTTACTGTAAAAAAAAAAAATGTTAGATGAGAGCTATACTATTCCCTTTGTATACTGTATCGCCAGGAACAAAAACCAAGCAACTTATGATTTGATTTTTAACACCCGCAAACAAGTTAGACCAGGTCTTAATCCTGTGTCAGTCACCATTGATTATGAAAAGGCAGCTCTTAACAGCATCTCTGCATGTTTCCCAAACACAAACATTAATGAATGTTTTATTTATATTTTGGGCAGTGTTTGTGGAGAAAAATACAAGAATTTGGACAACAGGCTTGGTATAATGACCCCAAAAATGCACTGAATGTCAAGTCTGTTCAAGCTTTACCGTTTACCGTTTACCATTGATCAGGTTTCAGGTCCCGCTCCACTGTCAGCGCAGCTCTCCGCAGGGGCCAGCAACAATTATGATGTTAGCCTCAATAATAATCCTCGTTATGCACTTATTCACAACATCGTAGTGAGTGAGTGGGTCTTAATTGCTTTCATGGATAGCCTGTTTACAGTATTACAAATATCCATTATTTCGTTTTCCATTAGTCTGATATTTTCTTTATAGTATCACAATTTAATGTCCAATGATTATTTCCAACTCACTGAACATCTAACACTAAATTTATCTTCGAGTCTCAAACACCAATTAATAGCCATGATCAGTTATGTTTTGAATTCTCTCAATTTCAGTTTTTGGAACTACACAACACTGTTCATTCGCTTAGTAGTTGATTTCAGGCTTCTTGTACCTCACACAATTATGCATTTCTTCTCAGCCATGGCACACTCCTTGCATTTATGATCCCCAGCACATTTGAAACATTTTGGAGCTTCTCCATTGGTCTTGGCAGTACAGTTGGCCTCAAGATGACCATATCTTTGACAATGGTAACATATGATTGCATGGTATCTATCTCTCACAGTATACACTCCCCATTCTAGTTTTATCTTGTCATGATGCTTGTGGATCAGCTCACTAATAGTTGGTGGCATTGTGCCACCAGCAGCAGGCTCATTGAAAATCTCAATTTTCCCCTCAACTCCTGGAATCGAGTGTAGGAACTTATTCCTGTTTAACAATGTCTCAGTTATCTTATCCCCGGTCTCCTCCTTATGCACATTGCAGAGCATGATCTTTGGCCTTAATTTTCCCACAGTTTTTGTGCTAACTTGCTCTACATTTTCTAATTTCTGAGCAGCTTCATTCCTTATATTCTCATCTTCAAAGTTCATAACAATGTTACCTCCTTTTGTGAATCTTGAATCATAAATCTGAATGCCTTGTAATGCCTGGGAAACTTAATTTTTCATCTCGGTAGCCTTTTTATCTTGATCAGAGGCCTTCACTAAAAGCAGATGTTTCTTCCTCCTCCGTTTTGCTACATCAGCCCAGCTGGCGCTCACTCAACTTCTCTTTCACATTGAGTGCCCAAGTTTCAATTTCATCTCTCACAACTAATATTTCTTTAGATAATTCTTACCTAAATTCATCCAATTTTGCCACAATGTTGGTTGCTAAAGATGCCTTGTGTAAGCATGGGGAACACACCCAATTTATTTTGAATATTTTATCCTGCTTGACCCCTGTCAGATGAGCACACTTCACATGACACCACTTAGGGCACAAACAGCATGCAATCCACTTATCGCCTGAATAGTCTTCACAGACTCAACACACGTCTCTCAGAGTCCTGCTCCTGCTGCTCGCCATTGTCGAGTCAGCAGTTCAAAAGGGCACAAACAAAACGTCCACCTGCTCCCACTGTGCCAGTTAGTGATGCTGAAAGCATCATTGAATTTGTCTCATCTCTAGAGAATGAAACTGATGATCTTCTCTCTGACTTTCTTAGCTAGTACTTTGAAGCAACATGGATTGTTGTTATACAATGTGGAAGATGACGAAGACCAGCGTTTGAACTCAGTATGTGAAACACAACAGAGAGAACCACAAAAGGCATTCCACGGACAACAAACTATCTAGAAGGATGGCACAGAGCGTTTGAACAGAGAGTTGCAATCACCCACCCCACTCTTTGATGTCTAGTGTCAAAGCTAAAAAAAGAGCAGTCGGATTGGGAGTTAACAATTGAGCAAGTAGAATCAGGAGTAGAGTTAAGAAAACCAAAGAAGAAGCACCAGTTATTAAACACAAGACTGAAGTCTGTCACCGTGAAGTATAATGAGTATCAGAGAATTGATTTCTTAAGAGCAATTGCCCACAATCTTTAAATAGGTATGTATGAACTATAAATTTTATAGCACATTTTTTTAACAAATTTCCTTATACGTAATTAACCCAATCGTGCACGATGACGCATTTAGCGTCATCAAAGGGAAAGAGGTCCTGGCGCACGATGACGCGAAACGCATCATAAGAGTTAAAAAAATTGAATAAAAATTAAGTTTTCGGTGAAAGTGCGTCAAATTTGGGAGCATCATTTGTTGGGATAAGTTTCTTAATGGTAACATATGGCAACCTTTCTTAGGAGCGTAGACGAGGAGCTTTGAGTGATTTTTAGTTGTTAGCCTACTCTGACGGGAGAGGAAAAGAATACAGTTTTCTTGGTGTAACTCGGGAACTAATAGGCGTATGAGGATTTTGAAGATACCATAAGAATCCTCACTAAATTCCGCTTTGAAACATATATTCGGCTAAAAAAGTTGGCACACAAAATTTCGAGCTAGCGAGTGGGGAAGAGTTGGTACTTCGGATTTATTGTCTACAATACTCTATACGGAGACTTGAAACAAGATTGTATATATATATATATATATATATATATATATATATATATATATATATATATATATATATATATATATATATATATATATATATATATATATATATATATATATATATATATATATATATATATATATATATATATATATATATATATATATATATATATATATATATATATATATATATACATATATATATATATATATATATATATATATATATATATATATATATATATATATATACAGGTAACTCTCGATTTACGCGTTTTTGAAATAACGCTGGGTCCAAAATCCAAATACATGTTTAATTTACACGTTTTTTTCACTTATACGCGATATATTATGGAGTGGCCACCAGATGTCTCACACAACTGGACTCACATGGTGCCGCGGCCACACAGCTGAGCTCAGTTCTTACCGTGCGCCACTTGAACAACAATACAGTACCCACGCTGCCACGCTACTCAACAATAGGGGTGCCCAGGCACCGGTACCAGCTATATATATAGAATATATGTTTGGGGAGGCGGTGGCTGAGTCGACAGAGTAACAGCACAGCGTTCAGGAGGACGCGAGTTCAATCCCCGCCCGGTGCCACCAAGCTGGGATTTTTCAGCCGCCGCCGAGTGGCTTAAAACTACCCACATGCTGTCCAGAAGACCACCTATCAACCCGGACTCTAGATTCTAGGATTAAAGATGAGCTCCGGGAGGGCAGCATGAGCCAATGCAAGATGGCGCCACTATAAACACTCGCCTGCGCCAGAACGGGCTAGGCCGACCATCAGGCCCCACCAGGAAGAAGCCTACCGGCGATATAGGCCGCAGCATAAAAAAAACCAAAAACAAAACAAAAAAAAAACGGTACAGTACCGGTACCAGACTGCTCGGTACCGGTACCAATACTAGCCAGTCGCTCATGGTATCCCTCATTTCTTCCTCACACGAGTGAGGCTGAGACTGGGTGCCTGAGTGGATATCTCGGTGATATGGATACTCTCTCTCTCTCTCTCTCTCTCTCTCTCTCTCTCTCTCTCTCTCTCTCTCTCTCTCTCTCTCTCTCTCTCTCTCTCTCTCTCTCTCTCTCTCTCTCTCTCTCTCTCTCTCTCCACTGAATGAAGTGAATATTTATTTTTCGATAGAAATCTACCTCTTGTTTAATTTACATTGTTTTTGATTCACGCGCCCTCTTCAAGGACACCATCCTCACGTAAATCGAGTTACCTGTATATATATATATATATATATATATATATATATATATATA
Source organism: Eriocheir sinensis (assembly GCF_024679095.1). Taxonomy (NCBI): domain Eukaryota; kingdom Metazoa; phylum Arthropoda; class Malacostraca; order Decapoda; family Varunidae; genus Eriocheir; species Eriocheir sinensis. The sequence goes on along the minus strand of NW_026110932.1, from coordinate 41,881 downwards.
TATATATATATATATATATATATATATATATATATATATGCATATATTTTACTCTGTTTTTATTTGTGCATGTTATAGTACAAGTCTTTATGAAACCATTGATACCAAATTTATTGGGGTACGATATATCTGTGAGGGTAAAATACATCCCGGAATGTAGAGTATCGTGGCGGCAAAAAGAGGCCGGTCGGGCCTGAGAAATGCATGATAAGTGGAACAGAAACTTATTGGGAACTTAGAGTGTGCGAGAGGGTTAATATCTTTGAAACTTTTGTCATGTACAATTTTTTTACAATTATCTTCAGCCAAATAAACATTTGTCACGCACAGTTTTTATCCAATTCTTTTCGGCCAAATGTCTGTCGGCCAAATGTTAGTTCAGCCTTTTTTTTTTTTTTTTTTTTACGTCGTGGCCTATTGCGCTGGTAGGCTTCTTCCCGGTGGGGCCTGATGGTCGGCCCAAGGCTTCTTCCTGGTGGGGCCTGATGGTCGGCCCAACCCGTTCTGGCGCAGGCGAGTGTTTATAGTGGCGCCATCTTGTGTTGGCTCATGCTGCCCCTCGGAACTCATCTTTGAGCCTCTCTTTGGAGAGGTTATCTAGAGCCCAGGTTGATGGGTGGTCTTCAGGCCAGCATGTGGGTAGTCTTAGGCCACTCGGCGGTGACTGAAAACCTTAGCTGTGCGGCGGCCAGGATTCGAACCCGCGTCCCTCCTGGAACTCCTGAAGGGACGTGGGTTCGAATCCTGGCCGCCGCACAGCTGAGGTTTTTCAGTCACCGCCGAGTGGCCTAAGACTACCCAAATGTCAGTTTGGCCAAATGTCAGTTAGTGAAATGTCCGTCGGTCATCTGTCCCACCACGGTTCTCTTGGATAGAGTAGAATCTAAGGCTCTGCATCTCATCAGCTCCCCTCCTCTTACTGAATTCTGCTGCCAAGTTGCCTTCTATCATCTATTGATATTTTCATGCTGACTGCTTCTCTGAACTTGCTAAGTGCATGCCTCCACCCCTTCCGTGGCCCCACTGCACTAGACTTTCTACTCTAGCTCATCCCTATACTGTCCAAACCCCTTATGCAAGAGTTAGCCAGAATCTTTATTCTTTCATCCCTGACACTGGTAAACTTTGGAACAGCCTTGCTTCGTCTGTATTTCCTCCTGCATATTTTGACCTCTTTCAAGAGGAGAGTATCAAGACACCTCTCCACCAAAATTGAACTCTCTTTTGGGCACTCTTTACTTTTATCTTTTATAGGAGCAGTGATTAGCAGGCTTTTTATCTATACTTATTTTGTTGGCCTTGTGCTGCTTCCTTTGCTGTAAAGAAAAAAAAATTGCTCCTTTGTCCCTATGCAGTATAGTTTTGCTGAATTTGATTTTCTTCATCATATAATGGCTGAAGCACTGGCTGCCACACTTCCTCAGAGCTGACAAAATAGAGGAGACATTAAATCAATAGTGTAGGCATGATAGGGTGTTGGAATAATGGACTCTAGAATTTTTAATTCTGAAAAACATTCTTCCATGTAAGTCCAATGAGACATGTAGGTATGATTCATCAGCTGTAGATAATGAGAATGTATGGTAAGTAGTAGGGATAAAGGGGATGGAGATATGGATGAGGAAGCACTGGAAAACACCAGTGTAGGACTGTGAAACTATGTTGTGCCTGATTATGTATCCAGTAAGTACAGAGCACTAGATCAAGCATGTTTGAATCAGAAAAGATATGTGGGTGCGTTGTATTATTTAGAGGCTACTTAAAATCCTGTTTAGATGAGGATGGATCATACTCAGATATTTACTGCATTTCACAATGGTTTCTTTGAAGACCTATTGCATTAATAAGTTTATGCTGGAGGTTATTCAATGTCACCAAAACAATATAAATTTAACTTTCTTCACTAATTGAGGGGGATTGATACTAATGTGGTTGCCTTATGGTCAGATGCCTTTGAATTTCCATCTAACTCTTGGCAGTTTCTTGGTGAGAAAGACCAATTCTTATTTTTCCATTTTGGTTACACTGCACTGGTTTCCTAGTTTGGAATTATTTGATTACAGTACTTGAATTTTAAAGTATTATATATATATATATATATATATATATATATATATATATATATATATATATATATATATATATATATATATATATATATATATATATATATATATATATATATATATATATATATATATATATATATATATATATATATATATATATATATATATATATATATATATATATATATATATATATATATATATATATATATATATATATATATATATATATATATATATATATATATATATATATATATATATAAGTACATAAGGATTGAGTGTAGACTGATAAGAGTCCTCCCCCATGGCCTTCAGGTGTGTGAAACAACTGAGAGGAACAACTTGACTGAGGAGGAAGAGTAGAGGCTGGGTCAGTGCAGCAGAGCCATGTCAGGACAGGCTGCATTTGTGACGGTCGGCACTACTCAGTTTGATGCCTTGATCAAAGCTGTAGTGGAAGAGGGAACCCTGGAAGCACTGAGACAAATGGGCTACACTAAACTCACTCTTCAAATTGGACATGGAAAGTTTACACCACCAGTGGGGCAACATCAAGGGGTTTCCTTGTCCCACTTCAGCCTGAAGCCCTCCATAGCAGAAGATTTTGCATCAGCTGATCTTGTAATAAGTCATGCTGGGGCAGGGTCTTGTTTTGAGGCTCTGGAGGCAGGCAGACCTCTGGTGGCTGTAGTGAACAACACTCTCATGGACAACCATCAGGTGGAGCTAGCAGAAGAACTTGCAAAGAATGGATATTGTTTCTTTTGCCATCCAGAAACTTTGCAAGAAACTCTTTTCAATATGGATGTTTCACATTTAAAGCCTTATTCCCCTGGACACCCCAGAATTCTGGCTGAGTACCTGGACAGTGTTTTCAAGGTGGCAAGCTGAGATTCCTTGAGGAATTTAGTTCTGTTAGAAATGTTAATTTACTTCTTACACCAGTGGTTCTCAATCTTTTTTTCAGTGATGGCACCCTGAACATATATAAATCCTTTTGTGGCACCCCTTTTTCACACACACGTACCCTCCTCACATGAATTAACTTCTTATACACAATTGTACCTGTTTAAATTACTTTAATTAATGAATTAAAATTATTATCCATACTCAAACCAAAATTAACATACAGTACAGTACATACCCAAACATAGAACTCATCAGTAGAATTATATTAACTTAAAAGTTATAAGTGCAGACTAACATAAAAAGAAGAAAAAAGGTATGATTCAAAATTCATGATAATCTTGTGGCATTCCTAGGCATTGTCTGTGGCACCCAGTTTGAGAACCTCTGTCTTACACTGTCATAAAAAAAAATTCATGCTGTTGCCATGGGTTTGTTTTTTGTTTTTCAGAACAGTTTTCTAACAAATTTGGCTTCTTTAAAGGTGTCTTAGAGGAAGCACAGCATTGACTAATTAAGATTCTGCATTTACTTTGAGGCATTAAAGAAGATATTTAAGAAAAAAAAAATTGTTGTTTCAAGAATGTTTTATAGTTTCCATGCTTGATATAGTTGACAATAGATATTATAGTATAGAGTATCTTATGCTTATAGAGTTTGTAAGTTTGAAGACACCTAAAAATGTGACTCGGGGAAGAAATGAAACATTGACGACCTGTAAATGGATCATTAAGTTGTTAGAAGCAACAACTCCACTAAAAAATGGCCATTAGTGTTTGTTTACAAGTGTGGAAAAATTTAATGAACTTATTTGATATATTCATTCGTAATAAATTTGTCAACACATTCATCTATTTGAATTTTATATAAAAATTCTTGCAGTGTATTTGTGTGCATATTTGCCTTGTCTCTACCTTTATATATTTTACAGAATGTTTAGAATTGGGCATCTCTCTACCAGCCGTCTGGGTGGTTGTGCGGCATGCACCGCCTTCCTCCCTTGGGGTATATCCCCAACGAAATACCAAAATAAATAAATAAATAAATTCAGACAACCAATTTTTCTTCATCAACATTGTAGTGTGACGATGGAATAAGATACCACCTTCAGTGGTCCATTGCAGTATGACTGATTCATTTAAAAATGAGCTTGACTGCTACTTCCTTCAACTTCATATGCAGTACATTAAATTATTTTTTTTACAGTGGAGGAAACAGTTTAAGGGTAAAAACAAAATGAAACCAACCAATCTGCTCAGCACTGCTCCAACAAAAGCAAATAGAAATGAGTGGCCAAAAGAGAGATCAATTCTGGATGGAATCCCCTCTTGAAAGTTTTAAGTTATAGGAAAAACAGAGGAAGAAAAGATATTCCAAACGTTGTGCTGGAAGCTTCCCCCGGGGTCTATGGGCCTCTGGAAGACTCTGGGAGGAGCGATCAGGGGGGCGGGGACCAAGGCTCCGCCCGCGCCCCGCGGGGCCCGCGGCCAGGCGCCAGGCGGGAAGTGTTGCCAACTCGCTCATATTTTTGCTACATGTTCTTGTATGATCTAATATATGCTGTAACGTTCTAGATTGTACTGTTCTGGATATATATATATATATATATATATATATATATATATATATATATATATATATATATATATATATATATATATATATATATATATATATATATATATATATATATATATATATATATATATATATATATATATATATATATATAGGAAAAGAGGGCGAGAGGAGTCAGTCCCTGTCATAGTAAACTAGTGGTCAGTGAAGAGTCAGAGTGAATTGTACTACTAAGGAAGAATATTAAACTACAGAAGCTGTGCAAGGTGTTTACATATCTCCTTCCCACGGAGTCTCTTGACGGCGACACGGAACCCAAATAACACGTCCGGTATAACATTGGCGTCAGGAGTGTAGGCATTTGTTTTTTTCGCCATGGAGACTCGTTCCCAAGCTGCCCAGAGGGACAACGTGTTGACTGAACTCTTGGAAGCTTTGAGACTACAGGGGGAGAAACAAGAAAGAGCACAGCAACAACAAGAAAGAACACTCCAAGAACTCAAAGAACAACAAGAAAGAGCACAACAACAACAAGAAGGAACACTCCAAGAACTCAGAGAACAACAAGAAAGAGCACAGCAACAACAAGAAAGAACACACCAAGAACTCAAAGAACAACAAGAAAGAGCACTGCAACAACAAGAAAGAGCACACCAAGAACTCAAAGAACAACAAGAAAGAGCACAGCAACAACAAGAAAGAGCACAGCAACAACAAGAAGGAACACTCCAAGAACTCAAAGAACAACAAGAAAGAGCACAGCAACAACAAGAAAGAGCACACCAAGAACTCAAAGAACAACAAGAAAGAGCACAGCAACAAGAAGGAACACTCCAAGAACTGAAAGAACAACAAGAAAGAGCACAGCAACAACAAGAAAGAGCACAGCAACAACAAGAAGGTACACTCCAAGAACTCAAAGAACAACAAGAAAGAGCACAGCAACAACAAGAAGGAACACTCCAAGAACTCAAAGAACAACAAGAAAGAGCACAGCAACAACAAGAAAGAGCACAGCAACAACAAGAAGGTACACTCCAAGAACTCAAAGAACAACAAGAAAGAGCACAGCAACAACAAGAAAGAGCACAGCAACAACAAGAAGGAACACTCCAAGAACTCAAAGAACAATAAGAAAGAGCACAGCAACAACAAGAAAGAGCACAGCAACAACAAGAATGAACACTCCAAGAACTCAAAGAACAGCTAGAAGATCGCTTCACGGGATTACAGCAACAGCTACAAGCAGTACAAGATGGAAGTGAATCAGTGCGAAGAGAAATGACTGATGTGACCACGAACCTAGGACAACGCCTGATAAAAGTGGAGAAAGAACACACAAATCTTCAACAAGAGATGGAGGTGGTACGGGAGACGACACTCAAAGAAATATTATAAGTGCAGGGAAAGGTGAACCGTACAGAACAGGCAGTTTGTGACGTAAGTGACAGAGTGAAGGCCCTTGAAGACTGCTTGGCTGGAAACGGACAGCCAGTGCCTGCAAGGGCTACTTGTACCCAAGATGCTTTTCCTACGCAAGTCCGGGGTAGTTTGAGCCCTGTTTCGCCTGAGTTTACCCCCGCAAGAAGTTCCGCCAGCCCCATGAGTCTGCTGGGGTCGCCTGTTAGAAAAAAGCCTCAGGAGTTTGATGGCAAGGTCTCCTGGGAGGCTTACCGCGCTCAGTTTGAACTGTTGGCAGCTCGGAATGGATGGGATGACCAAGAGTGCACGGTTCAGCTGGCCACTAGCCTGAAAGGGGCGGCGCTGGAGGTCCTTGCTCAGCTCGGCAATGCGACAAAAGGCAGCTACAGCGGGCTAGCACAGGCGATGGAGCAACGATATGGAACCAAGCACCAGAACGAGCTCTTCAGGGTTAGGTTCAGTACCCGCAACAGGAGGCGCGGCGAGTCTCTTCAGGAACTCGCTCAGGACCTTGAGAGCATGGCGCACAAGGCATACCCAGGTGCCACCCCTGACCTGCTGACGGTTTTGCTGCGTGATCAATTCATTGATGCCCTGGACAGCCCTCAGCTGAAGATACAAGTGAAGCAAGCTAAGCCAACATCAATGCAGGAAGCTCTGGCACGTGCCATGGAGTTTGAGTCCTTTGTTAGCTCTAGCTTGTCAAGCTTCAGGGACGACTCGACTTCTGGCTTTAGGGCACGAAAGGGCGCTGTCAGCGACACAGACAGGTTCCAAGGAACGTGCTGGTACTGCGAGAAGGTTGGGCACAAGGAGAACGAATGCTATAAGAGGAAAAAGGAATACGAAGGTGGCGCTAGGAAGAAGCCCAATTAAGGAGGGACCCAAGTGCTGGACCTGTGGAGAAAAGGGGCACTGGAAGAATGAATGTCGGAAAAATGTGCTCCCGGCGAGGGACCACCACTCGGGAAACTAAGGAGGACTGGTTCACGGGGGCAACGACCAGTCTGTCCTGTACATGCCCCGAAGATATCAATGTGCAGGATAACCACCATGACGAGCTGCCAAGTGGAGGATAAGGTTGACGGAGTGTTGTGGCCTGTGGTCGTCGACACAGGCTCGGAACGCACATTGGTGCGGCCTGACGTGGTGAGTCATCGTCGGCTTCCTAAGACGTCGCATCGACTGTGCGAAGTCACTGGACACTATGCAGAGCTCAGAGGCCCAGTGGACGTGAAGATTGAGCTCGGAGGAAAGGAAGAGTTCCTCTCTGTCTACGTGGCTGAAATGGACGACCCCTGCATCCTAGGTATGGATTATCTTGTCTCCCACAGGTGCGAGCTGGACTTCCGCGCTACGCAGCTGACTGTAGGAGGAAGGAGGGTGCCACTGACGACTGTGCACAAGGAGGGCCTGCCAGTGACGGTCAAGCGCACCACCATTATTCCTCCGAGGTCAGAGATGCTGTTATCCTGTCAAATTACGGGTGTCCCCCCGGCTAGTCTGTGTGTGGTAGAGAGTGGAAGTCGATGCCCGGTAGAAAACGGGGTGATTGTAGGCAGTACTTTGGCAGACCCTACTGCAGCGGAAGTGCCTGTCGTCGTGGCCAATGTCTCCTTCAGCCCAAAGAAAATAAAACAAGGGACCATGGTGGGGTTGTGCCAAGAGATCGACCAGAAACCGAGAACCTGTGTCTGCAGGAGAAGCCTGACGAAGCCCCAGGAGGAGCTGCCCGACTACCTGCGCGACCTGTTTGACAGGAGCTCCAAGTGTCTACAGGAGCCCCAAGTGGAACAGCTCAGGGAGATTCTCGTGAGGAATGCAGATGTGTTTTCCACAGGAGACCTGGACTTGGGGTGTACGGACCTGATAGAGCACCACATCGACACAGGTAGCCACCGCCCAGTGAAGTAAGCTCTTCGAAGGATGGCACCAGCCCGTCGCAAGGAGATGGATGAGGTGATGGATGATCTTCGGCAACAGGGGTTCATTGAGCGGTCCATCAGCCCGTGGGCGTCTGCTGTAGTGCTCGTCAGGAAAAAGGACGGTTCCCTCAGGTGGCCTGTGCAACGCGCCGACCACGTTCGAGCGGCTGATGGAGAGGGTGCTGGAGGGACTTCACTGGAAGACGGCACTCATCTACCTCGACGACGTGATTGTCTTTGGCCAGACCTTCGAACAAGAGATGGAAAGGTTATCAGAGGTTTTCGCCCGGTTTAGAGCTGCACACCTTAAACTCAGCCCGAAGAAATGCTGCCTATTCGAAAAGGAGGTCCAATACTTGGGACACATCGTGAGCGAGGCTGGAGTACGCACTGATCCTGAGAAGGTGGCTGCGGTAAGGGACTGGCCGATACCCATCAACGTGAAGGAGCTGCGGAGCTTCCTTGGATTGTGCTCATACTACCGCAGGTTTGTGAAAGGCTTCGCTACGATTGCTGCACCACTGCACCTCCTGACGAAGAAGGGGCGCAAGTTTGAGTGGACAGCGGAAACTCAGGTTGCCTTTGAGAAGCTCAAGGAGGCCCTCATCAGCTCGCCTGTACTCACCTACTCAGACCCCTCTAAGCCTTTTATACTGGATTGTGATGCCAGTGATGAGGGGATTGGTGGAGTGCTGTCCCAGGCATGTGCCGACATGGAACGGGTTGTGGCCTACTTCAGCAAGAAGCTCACCCCAGCCGAGAAAAACTATTGCGTGACCCGGAAAGAACTGATATGTACGTAGATTAAGTATATTATTAAGAATTTATAAGTTATGCATTAATGTTAAGTTTTCTTTGTAAGCGCCCAGACAAAACTATGTAGTAACAAGGAATCCAAATCCCTTTATAAAAGTTTTGATACCTTTATACTTTTGTATGTTTATGTACTATGATTGTATACCATATGTAAGTTTCAGCTACATATAGCTCCTAGAGGATTCTACACACACACACACACACGAGGACACAAGGCGCTGAGATTCAGGGTGTAATGTAGAGCTTACTCAATAAATACTGTGCCTCCACGCCTATCCATCCCCCTCAAGACCGACACCATGGACACGTCGACGAGGATGGGATATAACCAGTAGGGATGGGCAAGTACCGTTAATTTGAGTACCGGTAGTACCGGTACCGAAAACTCAAGTACCGTTAGTACCGGTACCGGTACCGGTACCCGAAGGAGTTTTTTTTCTTAATGACTTCTGATGAAATTCCCAAATAAATTTCCTGTAAAGAAAACTCTCTCTCTCTCTCTCTCTCTCTCTCTCTCTCTCTCTCTCTCTCTCTCTCTCTCTCTCTCTCTCTCCTTCAACTTAATATCAACTAGAGTAGAAATGCAACGTTTAGGAGCCTTCTGATTAATGTAAAATCACTTAGGTTTAAGGACAGACCACCTAGTCTGGACCATGGGGTCTGTGTGGTCTGATTTTTCTATGTAAATCTCTGTAAATCTCTCTCTCTCTGAATGAAGTGAATATTTATTTTTTCGATAAAAAAATAGCATGTATAGTTATTATGGATGTACTCGATCATAGTCTAATAACAATATCAATATTTATTAGCAACCTAAAAAAGAAAAAGAATCGGACATGAAGAATTATCCAGTAACTCCAATAAATAAATAAAATAATAAAATAATGGAAACGGGAGCTGTGATGGAAACGGAAAGCAGGACAAAATGGTGGGAACTTGGGGAGACGGTCAGCGGGGCAGTGACTCAGCGTCTACACACAGGGCCCATACCACATGGAGGCGGGCGAGCGCCGAGCGTCACTAAGATCCAAACGGTACCGGTACTAGCGGCAATGCGCAGTGCCGAGTGATCATTAAGCTTCCCGGAACCCAAGTGATCATGAGGCTTCGCGGTACCAGTACCGATACCGGGTACCGCGAGGAATCGATTCTTCGCGGTACCAGGTACCGGTACCTGGTACCGGTACCGCGAAGCCTCATGATCGGAAGTTCCGGGAAAGCGGCACGATCACTTGCCGCCTTGCGCAAGTACCAGTACTTGGATCTTTGGATCTAGTGAGGCGCCTGCCCGCCTCCATGGTATGGGCTGGTGTGACGCTGAGTCACTGCCCCGCTGACCGTCTCCCCAAGTTTTGGCTTTTTGTCCTGCTGCACCAGCTCCCTGTTTCCATTACTATTTATTTATTGAGTAACTGATAATTCATGATTATTTTTCTTTTAGGTTAATAACTAGTGATCTCTCTCTCTCTCTCTCTCTCTCTCTCTCTCTCTCTCTCTCTCTCTCTCTCTCTCTCTCTCTCTCTCTCTCTCTCTCTCTCTCTGAATGAAGTGAATATTTATTTTTTCGATAAAAAAATAGCATGTATAGTTATTATGGATGTACTCGATCATGGTCTAATGACAAAAACAATATTTATTAGCAACCTAAAAAAAAAAATCGGACATGAAGAATTATCAATAAATCCAATAAATAAATCCGAGCAGTTGGTACCGGTACCAAGCAATCTGGTACCGGTACCGTACCGTTTAGCTGGTACGGTACCGACAGACAGACCGCCAAGGGAGACTCTTGATATCGACCACGCATTAAGTGAATTATTATTAGAAACAAGTAGCAGTTGCGAGGCGGTAATTGTTGGGGACTTTAACTTGCCAGTGAAAAGATGGGGTGAACCGTTGAACTGTCATACAGGGCTCGACCTGTACACAAATTTACTAGAAAGTGATTTGCATCAACACGTTCAAGAACCGACTCGGGAAAATAATATACTTGATCTTATCTTTTCAACGACAGCTGATCTAGTTAACGAAGTAAATGTTGGTCCAATTTTTAGTTCTAGCGATCACCGAACAATCACATTCAGCATCAATATGAAAGAAAGTAAAGTAACTCCTAGTAAAGAAAAGGTGCCTGATTATCAGAGAGCGAATTTCGTAAGACTCCGATCAATTCTAAATAATTCTGACTGGACTGAAATCACGGCGGAAACAGATATTGATAAATCTTGGGGGGCCTTCACCACAATATTGAACAATGCCATAAGCATATGCGTACCCTATCGTAACAGACGTTCAGCTTCTAAGAAGAAACCCAAATGGTGGAATAACGAAATTCAAAATAGCCTATCTCTTAAAAAACGCGTATACAGTAGGTACATATCATCTCAGAGCGAGGCTGACAAACTAGAATTGGACAGAATTCGCCGCGAAACCAAGAAATTAATAAAACGAAGCAAGAAAAATCTTGAAGAATATATAGCGGAAACAAGTAAATCTAATCCTAAAGAATTTTTCAGCTTTGTAAATAATAAAAAGTCACTCACTTGTGGTAACGGACCGCTTGCTAATGAAAATGGTAACCACACGAACGATGAAAATGAAATGGCTACAATCCTAAATAACTTTTTCGTATCCGTATTTACCGACGAAGATTGTTTATCACCTCAACCGCCGGAGGTTAGAAGGACCGAAAAGATGGTAAGTGGCGTGCTCATCGTAGAAAGTGACATTTTACGCACAATTGAAAAGATTAAAGTAAGCAAAGCTCCTGGTCCAGACAAAATTACCCCTAGAGTCTTAAAAGAAATCAAACATCAAATTTGTAAACCGCTCTCCATCATATTCAATACATCTTTAACAGCTGGAAAAGTTCCGTCGGATTGGAAACTTGCAAATGTCACACCAATTTTCAAAAAGGGGGACAAGTTTCATCCAGGAAACTATCGACCAATTAGCCTGACATCTATTGTTTGTAAGTTAATGGAGACTATCATTCGCGACAATATGGTGAAATTCTTCGAAGAAAATAATATAATAAATAATTCGCAACATGGCTTCCGTAGTAAACGTTCGTGTTTAACTAACTTACTTGATTTTTTTCACTATATTTTTGAGGTGTTCGATGAAAGCAGATCAGTAGATATCATATATCTGGATTTTCAAAAGGCATTTGATAAGGTCCCCCACCAACGATTGCTCATCAAACTACTGGCGCACGGTATCTCGGGTAACATTCACAATTGGCTTGCGGACTGGCTCTCTGAGCGGAAACAGAGAGTAGTTCTAAACGGTGTTACATCTAACTGGCTCGATGTCAAAAGTGGCGTACCTCAAGGATCAGTGCTTGGTCCCATGCTCTTCTTAATTTATGTTAATGATATCGATGATGGGCTCACTTGCAAAGTATCAAAATTTGCTGATGACACAAAAATTGCTGGTAAAGTAACTACGACACTCGACGAAGAAGCTTTACAATCAGATATAGATCGACTTGCACGTTGGGCCAATCAATGGCAAATGAAATTTAACGTTGAGAAATGTAAAGTGTTGCACATCGGAAAAAATAACAATCGCGTTCGGTACGTAATGAATGGCCAACAACTTTCTGCAGTAAGTAAAGAAAAGGATCTTGGAATCACTATATCAAGCGATTTAAAGCCCGGTCAGCATTGTTCAGAGGTAGTTAAAACTGCAAACAAATTAGTTGGGTTCATCGGACGAGTCTTTAATAATAAATCGGAAAAAGTAATATTAAAACTGTATAACTCGTTGGTTCGACCCCGTCTAGAGTACTGTGTACAGTTTTGGTCTCCCTACTACAGAAAAGACATAGAAAAGTTGGAATGGGTCCAACGAAGAGTAACAAAGATGATTCCTAGGTTGAGAAATTTGTCATATGAACAAAGGCTTAAAGAAGTAAATTTATTCAGCCTATCAAAACGAAGAATGCGAGGCGATCTAATAGAAGTGTTTAAAACGTTTAAAGGATTCAGTGATATTAATGCGGAAGATTACTTTACAATTGATCGATCAAATAGAACAAGAAGAAATCACAATTTGAAGATAAGTGGTAAAAGATTCTCGTCGCACGAAGCTAAACACTTCTTCTTCAATCGAGTTGTTAATGTTTGGAACTCTCTACCTTGTGATGTCGTAGATAGTACAACAGTTACGGCCTTCAAGAATAGATTAGACAAGTGTTTTGAATCCAACCAGCAACTAAGATATTACTCATTGTCGTAATAACGTTAAGTTCTTTCGAATACTGGTGTCCTTGTCCGCTTTTATCGCCCGGTTAGTGGTAGCAGTAATGGTAGTTCTTTCCTCTTTCCTACATAAATTCCATGCAGTTTTTCCATGCTGCATGGTTCTTTTTCCTTTCCTGACAGCTTTGGCTGGAGGAGCCTTCGCCTTTGCTGTCCTTCATCTTCCACCTTTGATTAGATAGTTAGTGTAGCTTGTCACAAACAACCTCGTAAGGACCAGCAGGTCTGTTGTTGTTTGTTCTTCCTTTGTGTTTCTTTGTGTACCGTTAGTACCGGTACTGGTACCGGTACCTGCCCACCCCTAATAACCAGTTGCCACATATTACAGGTACGTTGTAGTGCTGTCAAGAGTAATGAAGTGCTGGTAGACTACAAACACAACAAAACCTGGCGACGAGGATGAGATATAACCATTTGCCACATATTATAGGTACGTTGTAGTGCTGTCAAGAGTAATGAAGTGCTGGTAGACTACAAACACAACAAAACCTGGCGACGAGTGGACGTCCCACTACGGACAAGCACGATGCCCTTGGACGTGGACCAGCCCCCAGCCTTCTCTTTGGTAGAGGACCCAGCATCAGTAGCTCCCCGATGGAAGAAGTGGAAGACACGGTTCCAGTTCTACCTGGATGCTACAGGAGTCACCAATGAAGGGCAAAGGCGTGCACTACTCTTGCATGTAGCAGGCCCGGAGGTGCAAGAAATATTCAGCACACTGCCAGCACCACTGACGACCTACCAGGAGGTACAAACAGCTCTAGAAAAACACTTCACCCCTAAGACCAACATAAGGTATGAACGTGTGTTGTTTAGACAGATAAAGCAAGACACACATGAAACAACAGATGTCTTTGTCACCAGACTCAGGAAGTTAGCAGAAACCTGTGAATTCCATGACACTGAGGATGCTATTTTAGACCAGCTGATTGAGAAATGTTCTTCTAGTCAGTTAAGGAGAAAGGCACTTCGGGAGACAGACTTAACTCTTGAGAAAATGTTACAGTTAGCTAGAGCAATGGAAGCATCAGACAGACAAGCAAAAGTAATTGAAGGTAACAACCATGCTAGCCAGCCAGCTAAACCTGTAATAAGTCAGATAAAAAAGACAAAACCTAGAATTGATGGAAAGAACTCTGTTCCAGCCTCTCTTAAAAATAAACCTAGTCATCCAACACAACCACAACAAGGCAACAAACATACTGCAGGAAATAGTAAATGCTACAGGTGTGGTTACACAGGTCATACACCATGGCAGAAAGATAAATGTCCAGCTGCTTCCAAGGAATGTTCAGCCTGTAAAAAGTTAGGGCACTTTGCTAGTATGTGTAAGACTAAGAAAAGAATATATGCCACTGGAGAATCCACTGAGTCAAATATAAAGCAACCTAGTGAGTCTCACGATAGTAAGGGTGACACTGATTTACAGTTTGCTTTCAGAATTAACTCGGTAGGAAATTCCCAAAAAAGGATTATGCTTAGTGTCACACTAAATGGCAAACCTGTGAACATGCAGCTGGACACGGCAGCAGATGTTACACTAGTGTCAGAGAATCAGGCTAAGTCTATTCCAAATGTGAGAATTACACCCACTAAAGTACAGCTTCAAGACTATAGTGGTAATGATATAAAGGTTGTTGGTTCTATGGATGTAGATGTTTGTTATGGACAGAAGGAATACAAAAATCTGCCAGTTGTAGTAGTGGAAGGACAAGAAAGGAGTCTTCTTGGTTTAAATTGGCTTCAACACATTCCATTGGATTGGTCAAAAATATGTACTGTAAAAACAAGGTTGCTGAAGGAAGATTTAACTCAAGTAATTGAACAGAGCAAAGGAGTGTTCCAAGACAGGGTAGGAACGGTAATAAATGCATGTGCTAGTCTACAACTAAAACCTAATGCCAAACCAAAATTTCATCCCCCTAGACAGATTCCCTTGCCATTAAAACCATTGGTAGAGCAAGAGATTCAGAGACTTGTAGGTAATGAATCTTGGGAGAAAGTCACTTACTCAGATTGGGGGACCCCCATTGTCCCTGTAGTGAAAAGTGATGGAGGCATTAGACTTTGTGGAGATTACAAGGTTACAGTCAACCCTCAGTTGCAGATAGCTCAACACCCTCTTCCTAAACCTGATAACATGTTTGCCGCTCTAGGAGGCTGCAAAGTATTTCCAAAAATTGACTTAAGACAGGCCTTCCAACAGCTCCAAGTGGATGAACCTTCCCAAGAAATATGTACTCTTAGCACACACCTAGGTTTGTACCGACCTAGGAGATTACCATACGGTGTAGCTAGCAGTCCAGCACTTTGGCAACAGACAATGGACAAGTTGTTCATAGGCAAGCCTGGTACACTCTGTTTTGTTGATGACATTCTAGTAGCTGGGCAAGATGAAGCTCAACACTTGGAACGACTTCAAGTAGTCCTTGAAACTTTGCAGAAAACTGGATTGCGGATCCGCAAAGACAAATGTCAATATGCCATACCCTCGGTAGAGTACTTGGGATTTAGAGTGGACGGACACGGCATTCACAAGACTCCAGGGAAAATAAGAGCTATTAGAGATGCCAAAACACCAGAGAATGTTGATGAATTAAGATCATTTCTCGGGTTAATTACTTTTTACAACAGGTTCATTCCAAGCTTAGCAACCATAGCTCACCCTCTATATAACCTGAAACAAGACACAGAATGAAAATGGACAGAAGAATGCACCAGTGCAGTTAACCACATAAAGGGCGAGATAACTTCATCTAGATTTCTCACCCATTACCAACCAAATTTGCCTGTAAAACTTGTATGTGATGCATCGTCTCATGGCTTAGGAGCAGTAATTGCCCATGTAATGCCGGACGAGTCAGAAAGACCTATTGCATTTGCTTCTCGTTCACTTAATCAAGCAGAGAAAAACTATTCACAGATTGAAAAGGAGGGATTAGCATTAGTGTATGGTGCAACTAAGTTTCACATGTACTTATATGGGAAAGCCAAATTTACCTTAGTCACAGACCACAAACCTCTTCTTGCAATACTGGGTGAAAAGGCAGGTTTACCAACCTTGGTAGCCGCCAGATTGCAAAGGTGGGCAGTCAAACTAGCAGCTTACTCTTATGAGATAGAGTATCGTTCTAACAAGAAAATGGGAATGCGGATGCCTTATCATGTTTGCCAGTGGAAAGGGCTCCAGAGGAACATGATGGAAGTGTACTCATGGTAGAATGTCATAACTTACCTATAACAGCTAAAATGATAAGACATGCCACTAAACAAGATCCAGTGTTGTCACGTATCTTGCAGTCATTAGTTACTGGTTATAACACAGTACCAGAGCAGGCAGAATTTCAACCCTATCTAAAGGTATGGTCAGAACTGTCAGAAGCACAAGGATGTATTCTAAGGGGACCCAGAGTGGTTATCCCAGAAAGTTTAAGGAAAAAAGTCCTGAGTGAGGTCCATGCTGACCATCATGGTATTGTAAAATCAAAGGCGATCGCAAGGACATATGTGTGGTGGCCAGGAATAGACGTCATAATAGAGTCATGTGTAAAACAATGCCCAAACTGCTCAGCATTTCAAAATGATCCCAAGCCAGCACGCATGCATTCTTGGGAATACCCAAGACACCCTTGGCAAAGATTGCATTTGGACTTTGCAGGTCCTTTCCTTGGTCATTCATTTCTAGTAATTGTAGATGCCTACAGTAAATGGCCAGAGGTAATACCCATGAGTTCAACCACAGCACAAGCTACTATAAAAGCCTTAATGCCAGTCTTTGCCACCCACGGACTTCCAGTTCGCATTGTGACGGACAATGGTCCACAATTTTGTTCCAGTGAATTTTCAGAATTTCTAAAGGTCAATGGAATAGAACATACTAAGGCAGCACCTTACCATCCCGCCACCAATGGTGAAGCAGAACGCTTTGTGCAGACCTTCAAGCATAACATGAAATGTAGGAGTGCAACGTCTGCAGACGTTATTGCTCATGTTAGCAAGTTCCTATTGTCCTATAGAACTTCTGAACATTCTGTTACCGGACAAACTCCTTCACAGCTATTGATGGGTAGAAGAGTCAGGAATAAATTGGACTTACCAAAACCAGACTTCTACATACAACAAAATAATCGCGAATGGCAACAAGTAGCCAAACATCAAACTGTGAATGAGTTCAAACCTTCTTCACCGGTAATGGTTCGTTCTTACAACACAGATGTGAAATGGGTCCCAGGCCAAGTTACTAAAGACCTAGGACAAATGCACCATGATGTCAACGTTGGTGGACGCGTATCGAAACGTCATGTCGACCAACTTAGACCTTACACGGCTCCAGCTCAAGAAATAGAAGGAGACCAAAGCGATGAAGAGCTATTGCCATTGGAGAGTAAAGAGATAGATGTACCTGACCAGTCTAGTGACTCTAGTGATACTTCTACTCCTCCAGAAAATGTAAATAGGAGAGTTCTTCCAGCTCGGAGCACGAGAGGAGTTCCTCCAGAACGCTTAAATCTGTAAGGTTTCCTTTCTTTCTGACAGGGGGAAGGAAATGATATGTACGTAGATTAAGTATAGTATTAAGAATTTATAAGTTATGCATTAATGTTAAGTTTTCTTTGTAAGCGCCCAGACAAAACTATGTAATAACAAGGAATCCAAATCCCTTTATAAAAGTTTTGATACCTTTATACTTTTGTATGTTTATGTACTATGATTGTATACCATATGTAAGTTTCAGCTACATATAGCTCCTAGAGGATTCTACACACACACACACACGAGAACACAAGGCGCTGAGATTCAGGGTGTAATGTAGAGCTTACTCAATAAATACTGTGAGCCTCCACGCCTATCCATCTCCTTCAAGACCGACACCACGGACACGTCGACGAGGATGGGATATAACCAGTTGCCACATATTACAGGTACGTTGTAGTGCTGTCAAGAGTAATTAAGTGCTGGTAGACTACAAACACAACAAGAACTCCTGGCAGTAGTCAAGAGCCTTGACTTTTTCCATGCTTACCTGTACGGTGCAACTTTCACCATCCGCACGGATCACGCTGCATTGCGGTGGCTGAAGTAACTGAAAAACCCTGAGGGCCAGCTTGCTCGCTGGATAGGTAAAGTAGAGCAGCATCACTACACTATTGTGCACCGATCTGGGCTAACACACGGTAACGCGGACAGCTTGAGCCGGCGCCCCTGCCTACCTGAGTGTCAACATTGCCTCCAGAGGGAAAGCGTCCAGAATATGTGCCGCCGCACTACAGTGGAACAGACAGCGGAGGTGCCATGGGAAGACTTGGGAAAACTGCAGCGGGAGGACCGAGATCTGAGACCAATTATGGAGTGGCTGAGTCAGTCGTCAACGCGACCTGGGTGGGAGGTAATCTCAAGAGAAAGCCCTACCACCAAGAATTACTGGACTCAGTGGGACACTCTTCGGATGGACAACGGGGTGTTGCAGCGACGCTGGGACTCTCATGATGGTCTTGACCACTACTGGTCCACGGTGCAACCTATGAAGTCCCGGGAAGGCGTCCTGAAAGAAATGCACGACAGCATCACCAGCGGACACCTTGGGGTAAAGAAGACACTGAGTCGCCTGCACCAAACAAAGGTTCTACTGGGTTGGCATGAGGAAGGACGTGGAAGAATGATGTCACGCGTGTGAGGTGTGCTGTGCAAAGAAGGGCCCCAAGAAGCGTCACCGTGCCCCATTGCAACTATACCAGGTTGGAGCCCCCATGGAACGGGTGGCAGTGGATATAGCAGGACCCTTGCCTCTGACGATGAACGGAAATAGGTACATCTGCGTCACAATGGATTACTTCACCAAGTGGCCGGAAGCCTACGCCATCCCTGACCAGGAAGCCACTACCATCGTTCAGGTATTGGTGGAGGAGTTCTTCTGTCGCTTCGGTGTGCCAAACGAGCTCCATTCCGACCAGGGAAGGAATTTTGAGTCAACAGTCCTTGCTGAGTGCTGCAAGCTTCTGGGTATCAAGAAGACCCGGACCACCCCTCTGCACCCACAGTCAGATGGAATGGTGGAGAGGTTTAATTGGACGTTGGGCCAGGAGTTGGCCAAGCAGTGCAACAATGATCAGTCTTCATGGGATCAGAAGCTGCCTGCGCTCCTCATGGCCTACAGGTCTGCCGCCCACGAGACTACGGGGTATTTGCCGGCAAAGCTGATGTTTGGGCGTGAGCTGCGATTGCCGGTGGACCTTCTGACAGGAAGGCCTCCTGGGGAAAGCCTTCCAAGGGACGCCTCCAGTTTTGCCCGTCAGCTAGAGGAACGGCTGGAAGAGGTGCACCATCAAGTCCGTGGTGCCTTAGTTCTCCGGGGAGGCCATGAAGCGCGGTTACAATATGAGGGCAAACCACGTTGACT